>NC_084554.2:47582500-47665000 GCF_033978685.3 Nerophis lumbriciformis
CTAAAGTTAATATGCTAACGGTTAGCATGTGTCACATACCAAGTTGTATGACTCTGAGGTGTACAGCTGAGAAATTGGCTTGAAAAGTTAGCTTACTAACAATAGCATGCTAACAGTTAGCATATGTTAGTTTATTATTCTTCGGTCAATGGTCAACAAAATAAACAAACAGTTGTACATTCATAGATTGAAAATGAAAATGTTGCACTGAAAGGCCAGCAATTAGCATTCTAGCCAAATAGTGTCAAATAACACGAAAAATTTGCTAAAGAAAAAACTTGCATGCTAATGGTGCTATGCTAACAATAGCATGATTAAGGTTAGCGTTGGTGAAATACCAAAATATGACACTGAGTATACCTGCTAAATCAGCTAAAAAGAAATTAGCATGCTAAAATGCTATCTGTAACATGCGTCAAGTACCAAAAAATATTACTCAGGTGTGTGTACCTGGAAGATAGTTTAAAAGGCTAGCCTGCCAATGTTAGCATTAGGGGTGTAACGGTACACAAAAATTTCGGTTCGGTACGTACCTCGGTTCAGAGGCCACGGTTCGGTTCATTTTCGGTACAGTAAGAAAACAACAAAATATAAATTTTTTGGCTATTTATTTACCAAATATGTAAACAATGGCTTTATCCTTTTAACATTGGGAACACTATAATAATTCTGCCCACGTTAATCAACATTAAACTGCCTCAAGTTGTTGCTCAGATTAAATAAAATGACAAAACTTTTCTTCTACATATAAAAAGTGCAACATTAAACAGTTTCAAGTCAACTCATCATGCTTAATTTATTACAGCATTTGGGAAGCCTGTAGTTGATTTTTATTATGTAAATGTTATATTTTTATCAACATGTGATAGCAGGGACCCTGCCATTCAAAACTAGGCTGCTCCATTACTAATGATTAATGTAACTATAGCTGAAAAAATAGTACAATAGCAATAGGAGAGACTACACACACTTACACGCACACACACCGCAAAATGAGCTAACGCTACGCTAAAAGCTAATTAGCCTTCACCTCAAGCCAGGACTGCGAGCGAGCTGAGCTGCAGTTTAAGTTTCTAGAAGGTCAACGGGCTCATAGTTATGTTACTAGTAGTTGACTGGGAGGTGTTTATTTTAATTTGGGGAGAGTACGCTGCTTTATGCTCACCTGCTAAACACCTATCTGCTCGACGCTGAAGCACTGACGACATGCGCTCTGAATACGCACTGCTGATTGGCTGTTACCGTTTTGAATACGTACTGCTGATTGGCTGTTACCGCTTTTTGTGTAACCAATCAGATGGTTGTGTGGGTGGGACAATGCTGGGTGCTGAGACAGAGGCAGAAGAAACAAAGCAGCTTTTTAAGACTTTAGCTTAGAAACTCGTTCAGTACACCCCCGTACCGAACCGAAACCCCTGTACCGAAACGGTTCAATACAAAACACGTACCGTTACACCCCTAGTTAGCATGCATCAAGTACCAAAATATGACTGAGCTAAAAAAAAAAAAAAAAGGCTAGTACGCTAACTTTTAAATATTTGACGTTGATGTGTATACCTGCAGAATTAGCAAAAAAAAAAAAGCTAGCATGCTAATATTAGAATGCTAAAGATTGTGCCGCGGGTTTTTAAAAATGAGCTACGAACCGCACTTTGGACACCCCTGGGGTTGGAGGCTGTCCCTAATTTAGCCCCAAGTACACAATAGCGTCTTAGAGACACGCATCTCTATAGCACTGAAGCTACAAACACGCAAAACGACGTGCTGCTGCTAATAGTGCTGACTTTGGTGGTGTGCTCCAGCTGGTGATGGAGTTCTGCGGCGCCGGCTCAGTGACGGACCTCATCAAGAACACCAAAGGGAACTCCCTGAAGGAGGAATGGATCGCTTACGTGTGCAGGGAGATCCTCCGGGTGAGCTCGCAGCGCGGCAGCCAAACGCCGCAGTCACTCACGCACGCGTGTCGTCCTCGCAGGGTCTCACCCACCTCCACCAGCACAAGGTCATCCATCGGGACATCAAAGGTCAGAACGTGCTGCTGACAGAGAACGCCGAGGTCAAGCTAGGTGAGCAAAATGACTTTTTTAGGTAAATGAAGTTGATGATGAATTGATATGTGTGTGTGTGTGTGTGCAGTGGATTTTGGTGTGAGCGCCCAGCTGGATCGCACGGTGGGACGGAGGAACACGTTCATCGGGACGCCGTATTGGATGGCCCCAGAGGTCATCGCGTGTGACGAGAACCCAGACGCCACCTACGACTTCAAGGTACGGAGCGTGCACGTGTTTGTAAGACGGTCCCAGGGGGGGAAGTTTTTATTGGCCCTTATACAAATATAATACATTCTGTATTAAAAGTGCGGCCCGCAGCTCATTTTCTAACAGTCCGTGGCACATTTTAAATATGCTTTTACCAAAAAAAACATAAAATAGTGGAATAAAAGTGCAAACATGTAACGAGAAAAAGTTGCATTGTTGACTCTAATTACACAAAGTTTTTTTCTTTAAAACTGACATTTATCAAAAAATAATAATGAATCAAAATCAATGTTATGAATTATTGAGCTATTTAAGGCTCCAATTACTTCACATCAAATATTCCACTTTGACAATATTTCTTGGGGAAAATATTGCATATTTTATGTTTTTGCCATAATAAAACACATTTTTTAAATATAAAGAGCATAAAACAAACAAAAAAAACACGAAAAAGTAATAAAAACTTATAATCGACGGATTGAAGTGCTTAAAGTAAAAAACAAGTATGACTTATTTTTAACACTTTTATGAATGGGACCCTTTGGATCCCCAAGAATTTTAGTGGAATTTTTTTTTTAAACCCATCCATCCATCCATCCATATTCTACCGCTTAAACCCACTGCTCAAAAAATAATAATGAATAAAAAATCAATGTTATAAATTATTGACCTATTTAAGGCTCCAATTACTTCACATCAAATATTACACTTTGATGATATTTTTTGGGGGAAATATTGCACTTTTTTTTTTTTTTTCCATAATAAAACACATTTTTTAAACAAAAAAAGCATGAAAAAGTAATAAAAACTGGTAATCGATGGATTGAAGTGCTGAAAGTAAAAAACAAGTATGACTTATTTTTAACACTTTTATGAGTGGGACCCTTTGGGTCCCCAATAATCTTAGTGGGATTTTTTTTAAACCTCACTGCTCAAAAAATAATAATGAATCGAAATCAATGTTATGAATTATTGAGCTATTTAAGGCTTCAATTACTTCACATCAAATATTCCACTTTGACGATATTTTTTTGGGAAAATATTGCATATTTTATGTTTTTGCCATAATAAAACACATTTTTTAAATATAAAGAGCATAAAACAAACAACAAAAACACGAAAAAGTAATAAAAACTTATAATCAACGGATTGAAGTGCTGAAAGTAAAAAACAAGTACCGTATTTTCCGCACTATAAGGCGCACCGGATTATTAGCCGCACCTTCTATGAATTACATATTTCATAATTTTGTCCACCAATAAGCCGCCCCGGACTATAAGCCGCGCCTACGCTGCGCTAAAGTGAATGTCAAAAAAACGCTGCGCTAAAGTGAATGTCAAAAAAACAGTCAGATAGTTCAGTCAAACTTTAATAATATATTGAAAACCAGCGTTCTAACAACTCTGTCCCAAAATGTACGCAAATGTGCAATCACAAACATAGTAAAATTCAAAATGGTGTAGAGCAATAAATAGCAACATAATGTTGCTCGAACGTTAATGTCACAACACACAAAATAAACATAGCGCTCACCTTCTGAAGTTATTCTTCATTCGTAAATCCTTCGAATTCTTCGTCTTCGGTGTCCGAATTGAAAAGTTGCGCAAGCGTGGGATCCAAAAATGGCCGGCTTCGCCTCGTCGAAGTCATCGGATTCAGTGTCGCTGTTGTTGTGCAGCAGTTCTGTGAATCCTGCCTTCCGGAAAGCTCGGACCACAGTTGTGACCGAAATATCTGCCCAGGCATTTACGATCCACTGGCAGATGTTGGCGTATGTCGACCGGCGCTATCTGCCCGTCTTAGTGAAGGTGTGTTCGCCTTCGGAGCTGTGTGAAAAAAGCCACCCGGCCTCTTCGCGTAAACTTCCCTTAACCACTCGCTCATCTTTTCTTCATCCATCCATCCCTTCGAGTTAGCTTTTATGATGACGCCGGCTGGAAAGGTCTCTTTTGGCAAGGTCTTCCTTTTGAATATCACCATGGGAGGAAGTTAGCATGGCAAGCTAGAACCACAGTGAAGGATGACTTCTCATTCCCTGTGGTGCGAATATTCACCGTACGTGCTCCCGTTCCACAGTGCAGTTCACAGGAATATCAGTTGCTGTGAAATACGGTAGTAATCCGTGTGCAGATGGAGAGATTGCGTCTTTTTATGAACCGGATCCTTGTCGCGTAGTAGGAGCCATTTTGTGGTCTTTACAGATGTAAACAGGAAATGAAACGTACGGTGATATCCGCGCGTTTTTTCTTCTTCTTCCGGGGGCGGGTGAAGCGCTTCCTGTTCTATGGGGGCGGGTGCTTTCCTTGGCGGTTGCTTGCGTAGAAGAAGAAGCGCTTCCTGTTCTACCGGGAAAAAAGATGGCGGCTGTTTACCGAAGTTGCGAGACCGAAACTTTATGAAAATGAATCGTAATAAAGCGCACCGGGTTATAAGGCGCACTGTCAGCTTTTGAGAAAAATTGTGGTTTTTAGGTGCGCCTTATAGTGCGGAAAATACGGTATGACTTATTTTTAACACTTTTATGAATGGGACCCTTTGGATCCCCAAGAATTTTAGTGGAATTCTTTTTTTAAACCCATCCATCTATCCATCCATATTCTACCGCTTAAACCCACTGCTCAAAAAATAATAATGAATCAAAATCAATGTTATAAATTATTGACCTATTTAAGGCTCCAATTACTTCACATCAAATATTACACTTTGATGATATTTTTTGGGGGAAATATTGCACATTTTATTTTTTTTCTATAATAAAACACATTTTTTAAACAAAAAAAGCATGAAAAAGTAATAAAAACTGGTAATCGACGGATTGAAGTGCTGAAAGTAAAAAACAAGTATGACTTATTTTTAACACTTTTATGAGTGGGACCCTTTGGGTCCCCAATAATCTTAGTGGGATTTTTTTTAAACCTCACTGCTCAAAAAATAATAATGAATCGAAATCAATGTTATGAATTATTGAGCTATTTAAGGCTCCAATTACTTCACATCAAATATTCCACTTTGACGATATTTTTTGGGGAAAATATTGCATATTTTATGTTTTTGCCATACTAAAACACATTTTTTAAATATAAAGAGCATAAAACAAACAAAAAAAACAAGAAAAAGTAATAAAAACTTATAATCGAAGGATTGAAGTGCTGAAAGTAAAAAACAAGTATGACTTATTTTTAACACTTTTATGAATGGGACCCTTTGGATCCCCAAGAATTTTAGTGGAATTTTTTTTTTAAACCCATCCATCCATCCATCTTCTACCGCTTAAACCCACTGCTCAAAAAATAATAATGAATCAAAATCAATGTTGTTATAAATTATTGACCTATTTAAGGCTCCAATTACTTCACATCAAATATTACACTTTGATGATATTTTTTGGGGGAAATATTGCATATTTTATGTTTTTGCCATAATAAAACTAATTTTTTAAACAAAAAAAGCATGAAAAAGTAATAAAAACTTATAATCGACGGATTGAAGTGCTGAAAGTAAAAAACAAGTATGACTTATTTTTAACACTTTTATGAGTGGGACCCTTTGGGTCCCCAATAATTTTAGTGGGATTTTTTTTAAACCTCACTGCTCAAAAAATAATAATGAATCAAAATCAATGTTGTTAGAAATTATTGACCTATTTAAGGCTCCAATTACTTCACATCAAATATTACACTTTGATGATATTTTTGGGGGGAAATATTGCATATTTTATGTTTTTGTCATAATAAAACACTTTTTTTTAAACAAAAAGAGCATAAAACAAACAATAAAACCATAAACAAGTGATAAAAACTTATAATCGACGGATTGTAGTGCTGAAAGTAAACAACAAGTATGACTTATTTTTAACACTTTTATGAGTGGGACCCTTTGGATCTCCATTAGTTTTAGTGGGATTTTTGTTTAAACTGTCATTGCTCAAAAAATAATAATGAATCAAAATCAATGTTGTTATGAATTATTGACCTATTTAAGACTCCAATTACTTCATATCAAATATTCCACTTTGACAATATTTTTAGGGGGAAACATTGCATATATTTTGTGTTTGCCGTATAAAAAAAAGTTTTCTTTGACAAAAAGGTGTAAAGCAAACAAAACAACAGAAATACATCTGAAGTTTATCTAAGAGATTTAAGGGTAAATGTAAAAAAAAAAGTATGACTTACTTTTAACACACCTTTTTGGGTGCCCAATAATTTTAGTGGGATTTTTCTTTTAAAAACTGTCATCGCTCTAAAAAATAATAATGAATCAAAATCAATGTTATGAATTATTGATTTATTTAAGGCTCCAATTACTTCACATCAAATATTACACTTAGAAATATTTTTAGGGGGAAATATTGCTTATTTTGTGTTTTGTAAACAAACTGATAAAAACTTATAATTGATGGATATATCTGAAGTTTATCTAAGAGATTTAAGAGTGAACGTAAAAAAAAAAAGGATGACTTATTTTTAACACACTCTTTTGGGTCCCCGATAATTTTAGGGGATTTTTCTTTTAAAAACTGTCATCGCTCTAAAAATAATAATGAATCAAAATCAATGTTGCTATGATTCATTGACCTATTTAAGACTGATTACTTTACATAAAAAATATTACCCTTTGAAATATTTCTAGGGGGAAATATTTCATATTTTGTGTGTTTGTCGTACAAAAAACAAAGTTTTATTTGACAAAAAGGCATAAAACAAAGAAAAAAAACAGGAACAACTGATAAAAACGTATAATTGACGGATAGATCTGAAGTTTATCTACGAGATTTAAGAGTGAATGTAAAAAAAAAAAAGTATGACTTATTTTTAACACACTCTTTTGGGTCTCCTATCATTTTAGTGGGATTTTTGTTTTAAAAACTGTCATTGCTCTAAAAATAATAATTAATCAAAATCAATGTTGCTATGATTTATTGACCAATTAAAGGCTCCAATTACTTCACATAAAAATTGTATAATGGACGGATAGTTCTGAAGTTGATCTAGAGATTTAAGAGTGAATGTAAAAAAAACCTATGACTTATTTTCAAAACTTTCATGAGTTTTATATCCCCAATAATTTTAGTTGGATTTATTTATTTTTTTAACTTTCATTGCTCTAAAAATAATATTGAATCAAAATCAATGTTGTTATGAATTATTGACCTATTTAAGGCTCCAATTACTTCACATGAAATATTCCACTTTGTAATATTTTATGTGGGAAATATTGCATATTTTGTGTTTTTGCCATACCAAACATGGGGTTTTCTTGAACAAAAAGGGCATAAAACATAAAAAAAATAACTTTATGTCAACAGATCGATCTGAAGTTGATCTACAGATATAAGCATTGAAAAAAAGTTTATATATATATATATATATATATGAGTTATTTTTGACATTTGTATGACTGAGACCCTGGGACTAAACTTGAGTGGTTAAAAAAAATAATTTTATGTTTTGAAGATGAAAGATATCAAGGAGGGCCCCACATGCTTTGATTTTTCTGTTTGCAGCCCTCAGTGTCAAAAGTTTGGACAGCCCTGAGATATATTATTAGATATTACACTCACTTGTCAGCTGCACCACAAAGCTACGATATAGAGCAGGGGTGTCAAACTGGTTTTCACTGAGGGCCACATCGCAGTTACCTCAACCATGAATCATTTATGATTATGAATATATAGTATGTATTTGATTGTTATATTTTTTCACAGACGCTGTAAAAGAAAATATTTAGTTCTTGCGGTAAAAACTGACAGCTCAGTCGCCACAATTTTACCATAAAATTCACGGCGGTTTTACAGCATTTTGCTGAAAATGGAAAAAAAATTATTTTATCATAAAATCTGTTTTTGTTTTTTTTACAGTGTACAGTTTCATGGATAACATGCTTTGCAATCATAAATCAGATATTTATTATTGTTGTTTTTATTTCACCCTAAAAAAATTTTTGGGGAAATGTACAAAACCCAAAACCAGTGAAGTTGGCACAGTTTACAAAAACAATTTGAAATGTGGACTCGTCAGACCACAGAACACTTTTCCACTTTGCATCAGTCCATCTTAGATGAGCTCTGGCCCAGGTAAGCCAGGGGCGTTTCTGGGTGTTGTTGATAAATGGCTTTGGCTTTGCATAGTAGAGTTTTAACTTGCACTTACAGATGTAGCGACAAACTGTAGTTACTGACAGTGGTTTTCTGAAGTGTTCCTGAGCCCATGTAGTGATATCCTTTACACACTGATGTCGCTTTTTGATGCAGTACTGCCTGAGGGATCTAAGGTCACGGGCATTCAATGTTGGTTTTCGGCCTTTTTTCAGATTTTCGGAACCTTTTGATGATATTACGCACCGTAGATGGTGAAATCCCTAAATTCCTTGCAATAGCTCATTGAGAAATGTTGTTCCTAAACTGTTGGACAAATTGCTCACGCATTTGTTCACAAAGTGGTGACCCTCGCCCCATCCTGAGCATTTCATGGAATCTGCTTTTATACCCAATCATGGCACCCACCTGTTCCCAATTAGCCTGTTCACCTGTGGGATGTTCCAAATAAGTGTTTGATGAGCATTCCTCAACTTTCTCAGTCTTTTTTGCCACTTGTGCCAGCTTTTTTGAAACATGTTGCAGGCATCAAATTCCAAATGAGCTAATATTTGCAAAAAAATAACAAAGTTTACCCGTTCGAACGTTAAGTATCTTGTCTTTGAAGTCTATTCAATTGAATATAAGTCGAAAAGGATTTGCAAATCATTGTATTCTGTTTTTATTTACCATTTACACAATATGTCAACTTCACTGGTTTTGTGTTTTGTATGATAGTATAAAATGTGTTGCATTATTAGATACTACTAAGGTTTAAAAGAGATGCAATTGCATTCAATAAACATATTTTGAAAGAACAAATAGAGGCCGGGGGTCGTCGTAAGCCGCTGTACTTTGAAGATGGTGCCGAGTGTCTGAATCCGACAGTTTTAGGTGTAACTGTACAACATGAGCTACAGAGCAAGCCTAAAATGTTTGCATGCTTACATAAAATTGCTAATACGCACTGCTGATTGGCTGTTACCGCTCTGCGTGTAACCAATCAGATGGTTCTGTGGGTGGGACAATGCTGGGTAGTGCAGAGACGTACTGACAGAGGCGGTTAGCACACTAACAGTTAACAGTTGTCACATACCAAGTTAAATGACTCTAGGGTAAACGGTTACAAAATTAGCTCAAAAAGTTGAACAGTAACACTGTGTTTGAATATACAAAATTAGCTCAAAAAGCTAGCACTTTAATGTTAGCATGCTAATTCAGATAGCAATTATGTAAATAATAATGTAGAAAAAGTGCCTCCTTCCCTATGTCGCATTCTTCAGTTTGCTGTTGAAATGTTCTGAAGTCAGAGTGGGAAGAAGTGGAAGAATGCAAGTGGGGACAGATGGCGGATATTTTTATGACTTAACAAGTACACTGAGCAGTTAGCTTGTTAGCACGTTAGCTACGGGAACATTGCTCTCTCTCTCTCTTTCTCGTGCAGAGTGATCTGTGGTCGCTCGGCATCACGGCCATAGAGATGGCGGAGGGAGCGCCACGTAAGTGTCGAACGTCTTCGCCGCGCTCTCGTTCGCCCCTTTCTTCACGCCGTCTTCCTTTCTCTCCTCAGCGCTGTGCGACATGCACCCCATGAGAGCGCTCTTCCTCATCCCCAGAAACCCCGCCCCCAGACTCAAGTCAAAGAAGTGGTGAGTCATGTGATAAAACAAACTTGAGTATTGGGTAATATTGGTTTTCAAACTTTTTTCGCCAAGCATCACCTCAAAAAAAAACTTGGCTCTCCAAGTACCACCATAATGACCAACAATAAAATACAGTAGCGCAGTAGACCTAAGTATTCATGAAAAACAAGACAAAGGTTTTATTTAACAAGTCTATTTAATATTTTGTCCACTGTACAATGACACACAGTTTGAACAGTAACACTGTGTTTGAATTTAGGAAAATATATTGATGACACATTTTGGCTGTGTCCCTCAAACATGACAGTGACAATCATGCACATTATCACTGGAGGACGGAGACAAGCTAAACATGCTACACTACACACCGTAGGAGGATAATAATAAGCCAATGCTAAAAGCTAAGATAGAGCTATTGAATGTAAACAGAGGTGGGCAAATCGGTACAAATATCGTCAGTAACGATACCAAGTGTGATATCAGTACATGGTGGCTACTACTGTGGTTAGATTGATATGTTTTGATATCACAAAATCGTTTTTGTTATTGTTTACAAACTAAGGAATTTAGTCCCCTGACACAGGACGATTTTAAGGGTAGAAATTAAAAGATAGAAAGCAATAGTTGGAAATAATTCATATATATTATTATAATTACAATTATTTATATATATATATATATATATATATATATATATATATATTTATTTTTTTATTTTATTTATATATATATATATATATATATATATATATGTATATATATATATATATATATGTGTGTGTGTTTACTTAAATATGTATGTGTGTATATATATATACTGTATATGCATGAGTGTATGTATATAAATATATATATATACATATATATGTGTGTGTGTGTGTGTGCGTGTACTTATATATGTATGTGTATGTATATATATATTCATGTGTATATATGTACTTATATATGTATGTAAATACGTATGTGTATATATATATTCATGTGTATATATGTATGTACATATGTATGTATATATATATGCATTTATATATTTTTACATATACATATGTAATATACATATTTATACACATGTAAATATGTACATATACTGTACATATACACATGTTTATATACATGTACATATGTTTATGTATATATGCATGTGTATATACTGTATGTATATATTTTTATATTTACAGTATATCTGTATATATAAAATAAATAGTATAATATATACAACACTATATATTTATACACTGTATATACACACATATATGTATATACATCCATCCATTTTCTACCGCTTGTCCCGTTCGGGGTCGCGGGGGTGCGGGAGCCTATCTCCGCTGCATTCACGCGGAAGGCGTGGTAAACCCTATGTGTGTGTGTGTGTGTGTGTGTATATATATATATATATATATATATATATATATATATATATATATATATATATATATATACACACACACACTGTGTTTTTGTCTGACTAAAATTTTAATCAAAAATTTTATCATTCAATGAAATTAAGTACTGTATCAGTATCGGCATTGAACTGCCCCTGTAACTACTTGGTATTGGATCGATATGTAGTATCACCCAAAACCAATGGGAAGTATCCAAACAACAAAATGATATGTGATTATTACATTTTAACAGAAGTGTACAACAGGTATTACAAGTAAATAGTCGATTATTAACACAATAATACAACTGAAAAGGATGCTACAGCATCATTTAACAGCCAAATTAGGAGCATTTTGAAATGGTTCTATTGTCATTCATATACCAAATAATATATTGTGATATATATCACTATCGGAGAAGGCTGCAATATATATATATCGCGATACAGAATTCGGGCCGTATCACCCATCCCTAGTATTGGTGCAATATCAGGTAATTACAGGGCCAGTATCACGATACTTCAAGCCAATTGAATGTTTTTGGTTTTTGGTATCGATATTATTGACATTGGGATCGATCAGCCCGACACACGTTGGGTCTGTGAGATGCTGAGTGTTGCCGTGTTGCAGGTCCAAGAAGTTCCAGTCGTTCATCGACGGCTGCCTGGTGAAGAGTCACGGTCAGCGGCCCAGCACCGAGCAGCTCCTCAAGCACCCCTTCATCAGGGACCTTCCTAACGAGCGGCAGGTCCGCATCCAGTTGAAGGACCACATCGACCGCACCAAGAAGAGGAGGGGCGAGAGAGGTGAGGAGATCATCATCATCATGACCTGACCTGACCTTTGTTTCTCTCCCAGATGAGACTGAGTACGAGTACAGCGGCAGCGAGGAAGAGGACGAAGAGCGGGACATCGGCGAGCCCAGGTAGGACTAGACCGCCCCTGCCTCTCCTGGCAGGACCACTTCTCACCCTCTTCTCTCATCCTGCAGCTCAATCATCAACATTCCCGGGGAGTCCACTCTAAGGCGGGACTTCCTGCGTCTCCAGCTGGCCAATAAGGAGCGGTCGGAGCTGATCCGGCGCCAGCAGCTGGAGCAGCAGCAGAACGAGGAGCACAAGCGCCAGCTGCTGGCCGAGAGGCAGAAACGCATCGAGGAGCAGAAGGAGCAGAGGCGGCGGCTAGAGGAGGTTATTGGATTATTTTGATGAATTACGTTTTTATTATGGCCTGCTGCGTGTCCCAAACATCGACTACAATGAGAAATTAATTTAATTTAATTTTTAGGGATTCACATCCAAATCACAATTAATATTTATTCCAATTCTAAATCAATCCATAATTTGAGAATTTAGTTTAAAAAAAATAAAATAAAAAAATAAAATAAAATTGTATATATATAAGCTGTAAATTTAAAAAAATTATATATGTAATTTAAAAATATATATATGTAAATTAAAAATATATATGTAAATTGAGAAAAAATATATACCGTATTTTCCGAACCGTAGGACGCACCGGATTATAAGGCGCAATGCAAATGAATGGTCAATTTTCGATATTTTTTCATATATAAGGCGCACCGACATATAAGGCGCATTAAAGGGGTCATATTATTTTTATTTTTTTACTAAATGGAAAACACTTCCATTGTAATGGTGTTTTTTTGGTCAAAATGTTGCATAGATTATGTTTTACAGATCATCTTCAAGCCGCTTTCTGACAGTCGCTTCAGGGTGCGCCGTTTTGTGGGTGGTCTTATATACGTGGCTCACCTTCGGCAGCGTCTTCTCCCTGTCATCTTTGTTGTAGCGGTGTAGCGTGCAAGGACGGAAGTGGAAGAAGTGTCAAAAGATGGAGCTAACTGTTTTAATGACATTCAGACTTTACTTCAATCAATAATGGAGCAGCATCTCCTCATCCAGAAACAATGTTTCCCGTGAAAAAACGTCCGACCGGAACTCTCTAATAACTAAAGCTCCTTGGGTGAATAATGTAAACTCACTATACCGGTATGTTTTAGCGCTTTCATGGCGAGTTTACTGACAGATATAAGTAAGAACTTTACACTACTTTATATTAGAAATGGCAACAGCGGAAGATGAATGTCCCATAACAAGAAGATAGAGAAAAAGAAGAAGCTTATCAAACTTTGGTGTCGGCACGGACTACAAAGGCACGCGCAATTTTTAAGGATTTATGCAGATCCCAAATACAGATCAGCAGGTACCAAACGGTAAGAAAAGTTGCTTTTGCATAATATTGCGAATCAAAACGCCAGATATAGCTTACCTAATACACACACCATAATGATACTCGTATGTTTAATGCGCCGACATCCATCAAGCGGTGTGGCTTCATAGCTTACCAAAGTCGTACTAAAACATTTTGATAGATATTTTAGCGCCGTGTGTAATGTTCTATATTTTCAGTGGAACATATAAAATGTTGGTGTTGTTTACTTGAGTCATATTGCCATCATATTGCAGTCTACACGTATCTCTTATGTTTGACTGCCATCTACTGGTCACACTTATCATTACACCGTGTACCAAATAAAATTGTTTCGAGGTCGGTAAGCAAACCCAGAATTATTCCGTACATTCGGCGCACCGGGTTATAAGGCGCACTGTCGAGTTTTGAGGGGAAAAAATGATTTTAAGTGCGCCTTTTAGTCCGGAAAATACAGTATATATATATATATATATATATATATATATATATATATATGATTTTTGTATTTTATTTCTTTATTTACAGATATATATTTTTTGCAAATGTTTTTTAAAATATATTTTGGGATTAAAAACATTAAACAACTATTATTAATATTGTTATAATTGATAGTATTATTGTATTTGTATGTCTTCTCAATTGCTTTGTAATGATCTATCATAATTATTGTGAAGCTGAAATTGGGTTAAAGTTGGGGTTGCTTTTTTTTATTTTATTAAATTTATTAAAATTCAGTGATTTAATAAAAAAAAATTAACAAAACGTTTTAAGGCAAACACTGCACATATGACATGACCTACTCAGTGGCCTAGTGGTTAGAGTGTCCGTCCTGAGATCGGTAGGTTGGGAGTTCAAATCCCGGCCGAGTCATACCAAAGACTATAAAAATGGGACCCATTACCTCCCTGCTTGGCACTCAGCATCAAGGGTTGGAATTGGGGGTTAAATCACCAAAATGATTCCCGGGCGCAGCCACCGCTGCTGCCCACTGCTCCCCTCACCTCCCAGGGGGTGATCAAGGGTGATGGGTCAAATGCAGAGAATAATTTCGCCACACCTAGTGTGTGTGTGACAATCATTGGTACTTTAACTTTAACTTTAACTTTATATAAGTCGAGGAGCTTTTGTAACCTGTAACCTGTTTTGAAAAGGGTTTATTATAATCTAAATAATATATTACGACATTTGATTTAAACCGAGAATCGATTCTGAATCGAATCATCACCCCAAGAATTAAAATCGAATCGAATAGTGATGATTCCCACCACTATGGACTAGTATTTAATTAGTAAGTAATAGATTACTTTAAAAATCCTTATTGTATTATAGATAACCTGTGCAAAATACATGACTTACTATATTTGAATTAGTAAAAAAGTACTTATTTATTTTGGTGCAGATCCAGATAAAGGTACAACTCAAGTAATGTATTTCCAACTTGCATTGGGGCCAAATGGGGCAGTGAGCCACCACATCCAGCAGAGGGAGCTGTCGTGAAAAAAAATGTATTCTGTGTGACGGTTTTAATCCACTTTCCTTTACTTTTCAAATGTTTATTTAGTCAGACTTTATTTTCAGTATACTGGATGGAATGTTTACCAAAGTGGGGGTGCGGACAACCAGGTATACTCGACAGGTCTGCCTGGTTGGACACGCCCATAAGAACAGTCGATAGGCAACAGGTCACAGTGGTCAGGTGACCCTTCTGAAGAAGACTGCAGATGACAGTTGAAACATGTCAGATAAAAATTCCATCCGGTGTCCAAACTTTTTTTTTACCCATAATGCCTCGCAATGGATTAATATGGGTGTAATTTCGTTTCTTTTTGTATGGTGATGGGACTTTTTTTAAATAATATTCACAAAGTTCAGTGACCATGTTTGTTAACCTTTTGTGCTGGTTGAATTTTTTTTTCTGCACCATGACTAGGAAAGGTTGTTTGGATTGAGTCATACAAGTAAATGCTGATCACCAAACTGAGTTCCTTAGACATTAAAACAAGCTAATTGAAGATGATAGCAGGCTGTGGTTTGGACACCCGAGGACTAAAATAACATTTGAAATGTACATAAACGACAAGAAATAATGAGCCTTTTTGAGGGCTTTACCGTCACCCAAAGGACGGGAGTGGAACTGCGCCCCCCGGCGTTTTGTCGCGTCTTCCAATGAGTGACATTCTGCATTTGCACCCGCAGCAACAGCGCCGCGAGCGGGACATGAGAAAGCAGCAGGAGCGCGAGCAGAGGAGGCGCTACGAGGAGATGGAGCAGATCCGCCGCGAGGAGGAGAGGAGGCACGCCGAGAGGGAACAGGTGAGGCGGCGACACCTCGTTAAAGGGCGTAAAACGGGGGGGTGACGTGACTGGAGACTGCCTTGCTGTGGGTTGCATGATTGCTCCACTTGCAGACTAACGCACACCTTTACCTTGGTGTTTCCCTCCTGATATTTCTAACTCCTCTATCCTCCTCTTCTTCTGTAATTCTCTTCCTGCTGTGGTGACGTGGCTGTCTCTGATTGGCCCCTTTGATCTTTGATCGCGCCCCCGCCGATGGCGTTTAGGAGTATATCCGTAGACAGCTGGAGGAGGAGCAGAGGCAGCTGGAGATCCTGCAGCAGCAACTCTTGCAGGAGCAGGCCTTACTGCTGGTAATGTCAAACGTCTCCACGGCAACCGCACAGTGGCAGTGAGGCACACAGCTCCGGTGCTGTCAGGCGATGGCGTTTCTGTCGTTAAATGAGTTTTCAGTCAGATCGCCGATAATCAGAGGAGGCGAAAGCAACGCCACACTGCCTGGCCGTGACCCTCCTTGTACCCTCTGCAGGAGTACAAGAGGAAGCAGATCGAGGAGCAGCGCCAGGCGGAGCGGTTGCAGAGGCAGCTGCAGCAGGAGCGCGCCTACCTGGTGTCCCTGCAGCAGCAGCAGCAGCAGGACCCACAGCGCCCCCCGCAGGACAAGAAGCAGCTCTACCACTACAAGGACCAGGCGCCTGGCGCCGCCAACGACAAACCCGCCTGGGCCAAGGAGGTAGGCCAAGTTTTGTTTGACATCACAGCTTGTTAGAACTGGATTCCACTCCACTCGACCAACCTGCTTTACGGTTTTCCTCTTATTTTTAAAAAGGTACGCCCAACATTTTGATGCCACCTTGTGTCACATTTCCTTTCTCAGGTCAATTTATAGATGTACAGTACTGCAAATACTCCAATTATATTCAGGGCATTACTTAGGAGCATTTATTGGAAGCAGACGATACAGTGGAACCTCAATTTACGAACTGAATTAGTTCTTGAACGGGGTTCATAAATCAAAACGTTTGTATAATGAAGCAAATTTCTCCATAAGAAACAATGTCAATATGAATAATGGGATCCATTCTCAACAAATGTCCATATTTCAGTTAAGGTTTATACACTTTGAACTAGGGTTATCCCGATACCGGTACCAAAATGTATTTCTAAATAAAGGGCACCACAAAAAATTGCATTATTGGCTTTATTTTAACAAAAAATCTTAGGGTACATTAAACATGTGTGTCTTATTGCAAGTTTGTTCTTAAATAAAATAGTGAACATACAAGACAACTTTTCTTTTTTCAGTAAGTAAGCAAACAAAGGCTCCTAATTTAGCTGCTGACATATGCAGGAACATATTGTCATTTCTCATTCGATTATTTCGTCAACATTATAAAGGAGAAGTGGTAGAAAATGAATTATTAATCTACTTGTTAATTTACTGTTAATATCTGCTTACTTTCTCTTTTAACATGTTCTATCTACACGTCTGTTAAAATGTAATAATCATTTCTTCTTCTGTTGTTTGATACTTTACATTAGTTTTGAATGATACCACAAATTTGGGTATCGATCCAATACCAAGTAGTTACAGGATCATACATTGGTCATAATTTAAGTCCTCATGTGTCCAGTGACATATTTCCTGAGTTTATAAACTTAATACAAACAAAAAAAAATTAAAAAAAAGATTTTGTGATGCTAAAAAATATCGATGTAATCATAGTAGTATCGACTACATACGCTCTTGTACTTGGTATCATTACAGTGGATGTCAGGGGTTGATCCACCCATGGCGTTTTTTTACATTTTGAAGCCGGTGAGCTATTGTATCCTCCATGGTGTGGAGTGAAGCATGTTTAGCTATTCCTCGTCCTGCAGTGATAATGATACTTTTAAGAAACTTACTTTATTTGTCGCCAAGGAGGCGAGGATTAGTGATTTAGAAGTAGCTAAAACACTGCAGACTACGGATGGATTTTAGCTGCTAGCTAGCTAGCCATGTCTTAAAGCACCTCTTCCTGAGGGTGTTTCATTATTATAACTTCACCTTTATCCTTAGTTTTTAAGCCAAAATGCGTCCATTCTCCCTTTTCTGTCTACACACAGTGTCTGCTTGTAAGTACTCTGTGATTGTGCGCTGCTGAACATGTTCCTCTGCTCGTAAAACCAGCAATGCCACGACGCGACGACGCTGCGCCGTCATGCCCGTTAAAAAAAGGGAGAGGGGACGACCGGTACCTGTTAGAGGCGGTATAGTACCAAAATGATTCATTAGTATCGCAGTAGTATACTAATACCGGTATACCGAACAACCCTACTTTGAACACATGTGTTTCTTGATGAAATGTCGTTGTTATCTGTACTGTAAAGTTCAAATTTGAATGACAATAAAAGGAAGTCTAAGTCTAAGTTAACCATAGTTGGGCCTCAAGCTGTCTGTTTCTCAGCTATGGTCCGTATGGGCCGATGCAGTACTCAATTGCAATAAATCAAACAAACAAAAAAAGTCTAAAGTCATAAAGAAGTTTCTTAAGCAGAAAAATTATGACTAAAGTAGAGAGGTTGTCTTTTTTTCATTGGCACTTAAAATGTATTGACAGTTTAAGAAACATACCGTATTTTTCGGACTATGAGTCGCAGTTTTTTTCATAGTTTGGCCGGGGGTGCGACTTATACTCAGGAGCGACTTATGTGTGAAATGATTAACACATTACCGTAAAATATCAAATAATATTATTTATCTCATTCACGTAAGAGACTAGACGTATAAGATTTCATGGGATTTAGCGATTAGGAGTGACAGATTGTTTGGTAAACGTATAGCATGTTCTATATGTTATAGTTATTTGAATGACTCTTACCATAATATGTTACGTTAACATACCAGGCACGTTCTCAGTTGGTTATTTATGCCTCATATAACGTACACTTATTCAGCCTGTTGTTCACTATTCTTTATTAATTTTAAGTTGCCTTTCAAATGTCTATTCTTGGTGTTGGCTTTAATCAAATACATTTCCCCAAAAAATGCGACTTATACTCCAGTGCGACTTATATATGTTTTTTTCCTTCTTTATTATGCATATTCGGCCGGTGCGACTTATACTCCGGAGCGACTTATACTCCGAAAAATGCGGTATATATTATTTTAATTTATTATTAATTTAGTAATAATTTATTTATTTTAGCGCTGTGCAATTGAATGTACTTTTTATCAGTTTTTATGAGTCACTTCTTTTGCAGTATATTTAATTAGTATTTATTTTTCTAATCAGCCCGACCTAAGCCGTGTTAATAATAATTGATTATGATTAAAATCAAGAGTCGGATTACTAATTCAGTGTTAATATTTGAGTGGGTCCCGGGCCCCTCTGTAGTGGAAAAGTTGTGCCCAGAGGTAAAAAAAGGTTGAGAACCCCCGCTATAGAGTACTGTTAAGTATTTCAAACAAACAAAACAAGGAGGTGATGAATCAATTGTCTCTTTATTAACAAGTCAAAACAACATTGACAAGCTGAACTGTCCTGTATGAGCTGCTCTGCCACACACAGAAGTCCCTTTGGTGCTGTTGCGCGACCAGTCTTCCTCTCAGGGAATAAAACACACTGGTCAATCCCAAGTTCTTTCGGATGACATAAATGTTGACTAAAAAGGACCCCAGAAACAGAATGATACAATATTAAGGTTTTTACTGAAGCTTTAGGAGACCAGCCCTTACAACGCAACAACAGCATCAGCAAGCGAGGTCTAAATCCAAACAAAAAGAGTCAGCTTAAGTAGTGCGAAAAAAGCCCCTCTCGCCCAAAAGGAGCGCAGCTGCTTCTTCAAAACAGAAAAGGAACTGGCCAAAACAGCCCTGTGAGCTGACAAACAGGAGCCCTTAAGACAAAACAAAGAGTTTACTAGTGGACATAAGATAAAAGCAAGGAGGTCATGAGAAGACACACTACGTGGGAAAATACTAGCTGATTTAAACATGACTATGGACTAAAAAAGAGCACTTAAAAATATCTCATTCACAGTGCCCTTACAAACAATCAGAAATTGCAAAAATCATTAACTTTAACAACCAACCATATTGCGACAATAACAAACATTTTAAAAAGTAAAATCCAATCGCTGTAAATTATCCAAGCCAAAGGTCCTCTTCTGAGCTGCTGAAAGGAAAGAAACAAGCAGACAGAGGGAGAGAAGGGGGCGGGAGGCTCCGTGTGTTTGTGTGTGCTTTGGAAGAGGCGCCGCTGAACGAGAGGTGGTGTCTTCTTCGCCGTGAAATAAATCCGCTTTTGGCATCTTTTCCCGTAAAAGTCGTTCTCATCACAATTAAAAACTTTCTGCGGTACGGAGCCGGCTTCCTAAATCGCTTCAATACAAGCAAGCACAAGGTGGCTGCCAGCGGCACACAAAATGATTGAATTAAGCGTTCTCACACAGAGGCATAATGATCGAAAGGTTCGTAAACCGAAAAGTTTGCAAATAAAGGGCTTTGTAAATCGAGGTTCCACTGTAAATGCAGAGAGGTAGGTCATTTTTTCAACTCTTGCCACAGCTGAAGTCGGTGTTTGGTTGCTTTTGTCCACCACCACCCCGGCGACTGTGGGAGACTTGACGGCTAAGTGAGTCTGCAGAATTTACTGTAAATATAGACACTGTTCACAAGGTACTGTACAGAAGATGTGACAACACTTGTTGACTTGTTCTATTCACTTCCAGAAGACACGCAGGTCAACAAGACCGTCTCTGATTGGTTTTAGGTGCATTGACAGGAGACTTGTGTGTGTTTGCATGTTCTAAATGCTTCATTCATGAAACAATGAGGGGAAATTCACTGTTAGCATTAAAGGGGAACTGCACTTATTTTATTTTTTGCCTATCATTCACAATCCCGATGTGAGACAAGCACACACATGTTTTTCTTTATTTAATACATTCTAACTCATAAAAAAGGCTAGCAAAAGTCAGCTATTCCACCTATAAAGTGCTCTAAAAACATCTAAAATGCCTCCACCATTTTTTTTAAACAACCTGTAAATATATATGTAATATAGTAACAGGCACATTCAAAGTAACATTTATTACTTTGCAAACATAATATTTACCTATTTTGCTCATTTCGGCGTAGTAATTTCACAGACGCCTCAAAACTTCTACAACAACAACAACACTACTAATCATGGCAGACTCCATGAGAGACAACAATGACTACTTTGGGACAAATGATGATCCAGAACCTTATATTTTTGAGCCTAAATATAAGGAGGGGGATCTAAACATTCTAGAAGCTGTGTGCTAAACAGATACAGGTTTAGTGAAACACTAAGCATCCTGTAACAGTAATGCTAAGTGCTAAACAAGAAATACAAATTCCGAACATAATAAAACAATCACTTACTGTACAATGTGTGTGCTCTCACTGGGATGCCAACTGATGGGATGTTTATATCTTTCTGTTTATATTAAAAAATGCGTCTTTTTGTGTCTTTCTCACCATTTCCGGGTCAAAGTTAAATGTCAAAGTTAACAACCCTTCTGGTTTATGTCCACAACCTTCCACTATCCATGTGGGAGGCTTGATTTATAATCTAGAATTAACTTTCACCAACTCGGAGGCGATGCAGCAGCTCACCGGCTCAATATGTCAATATAACAGCTCTCTGTGATCACGTCGCAGCTAAAAATAGCTTGTCCGCGTTAGCGCTTGTAATAACAATATTGCTAATACTTGGTTATTATTAAGGTCACAAGAGTTTTTTGGAGGTTTTTTAGGGGCCCCAATAGAGTACTCCCATTATCTGCATTGTTAGCCACCTCGTACTTGCCGTATTTAACGACTTACAATGCATTAAAAAGAAAATCATATGTGTTCTTGTCTTACATAGAGATTGTGAAAGATAGGCAAGATTCCCCCAAAAAAGTGCAGTTCCCCTTTAAGGATGTCCCGATCAACATTTTTGGCCTCTGATCCCGTTCCGATTTTTTTGGTATCAGATCTGATCCGATTTCGATCAGATAGATTATAGAACTGGGCATGTTTTATAGCAATAACACATTTTTATAAAGCTTATCTTATTAAATGTTGAATTTTCTAGTGTCATATATACACATACTTGCCAACCCTCTCGGATTTTCCGGGAGACTCCCGAAATTCAGGGCCTCTCCTGAAAACCTCCCGGGACAAATTTTCTCCCGAAAATCTCCCGAAATTCAGGCGCCCCCTTCAGCTCCATGCAGACCTAAGTGAGGACAGCCTGTTTTCACGTCCGTTTTCCCACAATATAAACAGCGTGCCTGCCCAATCACGTTATAACTGTAGAATGATAGAGGGCGAGTTCTTGGTTTCTTATGTGGGTTTATTATTAGGCAGTTTCATTAACGTCCTCCCAGCGCGGCAACAACACACAACAACAGCAGTCACGTTTTCGTCTACCGTAAAGCAGTTCGTCTGCCGTAAACAGCAATGTTGTGACACTTAAACAGGACAATACTGCCATCTACTGTACATACATATGTGACAATAACATCTAGGGCTTTTAGAGAGTACAGTGCACAACTGCGCCCACAACAAGGAGACGAAGCAGAATGCATCATCAGAGAGGGTGTTCAGCATGGTTAGAAAAATGGTGACGGAGAATAGAACAAGGATGGACAATTCAACCCTTAACTCAACAATGAGTAGATGTGTGTTATGTGTGTGTATATGTGTAAATAAATGAACACTGAAATTCAAGTATTTATCTTATATATATATATATATATATATATATATATATATATATATATATATATAGCTAGAATCCACTGAAAGTCAAGTATTTCTTATATATATGTATATATGTGTGTGTGTATATATATATATATATATATATATATATATATATATATATATATGCAGAGGTGTGGACTCGAGTCACATGACTTGGACTCGAGTCAGACTCGAGTCATGAATTTGATGACTTTAGACTCGACTTGACAAAATGTAAAGAGACTTGCAACTCGACTTAGACTTTAACATCAATGACTTGTGACTTCACTTGGACTTGAGCCTTTTGACTTGACATGACTTGACATGACTTGCCACTTTCCCCAAAATCCAAAGCTTAAAAAGTTATTTGGGAGCGCTCCGTATTTTTCATTTTCTTCGTCTATCAGCATGTTGTTCCTGTCAGCTGGTGTGCTGTCAGTACAACAGCCAATCAAATTAGAACTACGTTGTTTTCATCACACAGCATTCATCCAATCAAATTGCAGGACAACCAATGAACAAGAGTTGGTCCAACAACGTGCCAGTGATAAACAATTATGTTAAAGTTGGTTTCGTTCGGGTATAAAAACTACGACTTGGTCAACAAAAAACGAATTGACGTATGCAAATCACGCAGTTCGAATATTACAGACGGAGACGCAACAACTTCCAACTTCGTTCGACATTTGAAGTTGCACAAAGAAGGGTAAGTTTTGAATGTAAGATAACGTTTATTGGCTAAGTAACGTGACTTTTATTTGCTGTGTAGTTAAATCAGTGAGGCTGCAAACTCACTGCTAACGTTATAACCATAGACATCTTATAAGTAGACGCAGCATAGAGCGCTACTGCCTACTGGCGCAGACGAGGCGCGGGGCCGCCATCTTGGAGTGGTGATCCGCTCCACTCAGTGCAATTCATTTGGCAGGAGCAATGAACTGTCAGCGCATTTAATTCATTTTACCTCACTGAATACCACTGATTTTCACGCGCTTTTTTGTCATAAGTGTGTAACAGACACATGTTTTGGCGTGTTTTATTATTCATAGTTTGCTTAACAGTAATATAATATTCTTATACGCTATAAGTGACCAGACGTCCGAGATCAAAACTGGGAATATAATCCCAGAGAAGGGGGAAAAAAACGGTAAGCTATTTTTAAGTTGAAGAAACAATATGATTAGGTTATATATACATATGCGTGTATCCTACATAAACAATGTATGAATACATTAGATATCTATATATCTTAGGGACCTATAGACTATCTCTGTTGCTTCAGCAGCAGAGAGTTTATTCTGTCTTGACACTTTGTATTGATATTTTCTATTACATTCTTCCCTTAAATGATAATGTTTGCAGTGATTGTTTTATATGTATTATTTTATGTAAGTCGCTTTGGATAAAAGCGTCTGCCAAATACTTAAACATATATAAACACCTGAAAGTCTTCATATCAGCTAAAACCACCAATCTGTTTCACTGGATTCAGAATAAAACCAAATTCTGTTCAACCCAACAATGTTAGTATTTGAATATTGTTACTTGAAGACTGATTCCTGGTTACAATTATACTGTTAAGAAAGTATTGTCTTATACTTTGCCTAAAATGAGAATGCATCATAATCAGTAGTGGCTGGTGAATTTTGTTTTAGGTGGGGCTGAAAGTTTGTAAACCAAACCCCTGTAGGGGCGTCATCCTCCCCCAGAAGATTTCTTTGTGATTTTCACATACAAATATTGAAGATCTTTGATCCTTCTCAACTCTGTGGTAATATTATTTTCATAAAATACAACCAATAGTACGTTAATGTTAAATCTTACTTGTGAAAAGTAATCCCCCGATTCCTATTTTCAACAGTCCGCTCATTTGAGCAGGAAAACGCTGAACACCATCTTTGTTTTCTACCTTTCAACTGTCAGTTTAGGCTGCTCGCCGGCTCCTCATCAGCACTTCAAGATGGCGGGCAAATTGCTCACGTCACAGCAACCAATGCTGCGTCTACTTATAAGATGTCTATGGTTATAACGTCATTGCAAACACGGCAATCTGTTGCGTCCACTGCAGTTTGCTACCTTATTCATACTTTTTGTCAAGTGATTTTTTTTTAAGCAGGGTTTCATGAGGTACCTATACATAACGTTACGTTAGTCAATGTATCACACACAGTAACGTAACGTTAGTCAATGTATCACACACAGTAACATTACGTTAGTCAATGTATCACACACAGTAACGTAACGTTAGACGGCAGTCAGCAGCACCGCGTATTTTAGCCACCTACAAAAAGACAAACATACTCAAATAAAGGTCAGTTAAAATGTATACTATATTAAGAATATGTGTACATATTGCATAGGGTCCTGACATCTAAAAAGTACAACTCTGTTCATTGTTATGTTCATATATTTGTTATGTTTTTCATGTGTACGCACACATAAACACACATACAGTATGAGATGAGATCAATGAGATAAGGTAAGAACAGGATAGAAACTGCTGTGGAACTAGTTACAATGCAATATGCCATGGAAATACAATGTTAACACTTTTGTGCAAATAAGTACAGTTGCACTTGTTTTTTTCAAATGTGTTTATTCTGTAAAGGAATGAGTTACATGTTTAAAATGACTGGTTAATAGTGCTATTTTGAAGTGCAATGTCAGCACTATCTTTTTCCCTGCAATTTCAAATGCACTTGTTTTAATAAATAAATACAGCGTTTTAAAAGCATACACAATCTGTGTAAATATATTAGTCTGTGGTTAAATGACTTGAAAGGACTCGAAACTCAAAATGCAGGACTTGGGACTTGACTTGAGACTTTCCAGTCTTGACTTTGGACTTGACTCGGACTTGCCCTGTCTTGACTCGGGACTTGACTCGAGACTTGAGTTTAAAGACTTGAGACTTACTTGTGACTTGCAAAGCAATGACTTGGTCCCACCTCTGTATATATGTATATATATGTGTGTGTATATATATATATATATATATGTATATATGTGTGTATATATATATATATGTATATATGTGTGTATGTATATATATATATATATATATATATATATATATATATATATATATATATATATATATATATATATATATATAGTTGAGTTGGTGTTCTGGAAAGACAGGTGCCCCCCTGGAATTCATGCAACTCCTGCATGTGTGTAGCAAAGAGTATGGAAATAATTACGTGTTTTCCGGACTGTAAGGCGCACTTAAAATCCTTTTTTTTCTTCTCAAAACTCGACAGTGCGCCTAATGTACAGAATAATTTTGGCTGAGCTTACCGACCTCGAAGCTATTTTATTTGATGCATGGTGAAGTGATAAGTGTGACCAGTAAATGTCAGTCACACATAAGAGATACGTGTAGACTGCAGTATGATGGCAGTCACACACAAGAGATATTTGTAGACTGCAATATGACTCAAGTAAACAACACCAAGATTTTATATGTTGCATAGAAAATATAGAACATTACACACGGCGCTCAAAAATCTATCAAAATGTTTTAGTACGACTTTGGTAATCTATGAAGCTGCACCGCTTGATGGATTATACAGTGCTTCAAAATAGGAGTATTATTATGGTGTGTGTATAAGGTAAGACATATTATCTGGCGTTTAGTTTCGCAATATTATGCAAAAGCAACTTTTCTTACTTTCTGGTACCTGCTGATCTGTATTTGACATCTGCATAAGTCCTGAAAAATTGCGTGTAGTCCGTGCCGACACCGTAGTCGATAAGCTTCTTCTTTTTCTCTATCTTCTTGTTATGGGACATTCATCCTCCGCTGTTGCCATTTCTAATATAAAGTAGTGTAAAGTTCTTACTTATATCTGTCAGTAAACTCGCCATGAAAGCGTTAAAACATACCGGTGTAGTGAGTTGACATTATTCACCCAAGGAACTTCAGTTATTAGAGAGTTCCGGTCGGACGTTTTTTCACGGGACACGTTTCCTGTCTATCGGTCTATGATCGGGATCGGGACATCCTTAGTGACCATGTTGGCACCACTGTGGCTTGTCTCTGCAACATTGTCGCAATGAACAAGTTGTTTGTTTTCATGTTTTCACTGCCGCACTCCTCAGGTGATGCGTCGAGCTCAGAGCAACTCGCCTCGCGTTCCCCCCAAGAAGTACCACTCCTTTAGGCAGCCGCGCAACACCAACCTGGACAACCTCTTCCTGCTTCCCGGTTACAAACCTCGCCGGGCCCGACCCCCTTCCTACCCCGCCCACGGCAGCCCCTCCAGGAGTTACGACCACAAGCACCAGCGCCACGGCCACATGCCGCTAATCCGCGTCACCTGCGTGCCGGAGTCCACCCCTGCGCGTCGCAGGGGGAGCCCGGATTTCCGAGGGCGGAGTCCCAGCCGCCGGGTCAGTCAGCAGGGCGGACAGGAGCTCCTCGTGCTCTCCTCTGAATCCAACTAACACTTTAACCCCTGCTAACTGCTTCTCTGTCTAACCAGGTCACTTCACTTCCTGTAACCGGGGGCGGAGCCACAACATTCATGGCTGCCATCCTTTTACCCCCAGCAGCTCTGACTAACACTTCTCCTGCGGCACAGGCTTCATTAACCTCTGCTTCCCTCTGCACACTTTCAGGGCAGACCTCCAGGGTTGCCCCCTGGTGGCGGCTGGTGGACATATGTAGGGCAGCGAGCGCTATAATCAGCCTGTCTCCCTGTGGGACGCCAACACTCACACTGATTTGCATCCACACATACTCCTACGTTATCTTCACGGCGATACTGCACACTGTCAGAAGCCGCTACGTGGCCCAATGCATGCTGGGAGTGACTGTGGTCTGATGTGTGTGTCAGGTGGACGAGCGTTATGTGATCAACAGACAGACTTCTCCTGCCTTGCAGCATAAAGTCTCCAACCGAATCTCGGACCCCACGATGCCGCCCCGCTCCGAGTCCTTCAGCAGCGGCGGCATCCAGCAGGCCCGGACTCCGCCAATGCACCGCTCCGTGGAGCCGCAGGTGCGTGTTTTTTCCACCACACTGAGCACGGATCTTTACACTCTGGTGTGAATGGACATGGACCTTGCCATGCATGATGTTCTCTCTCTTCCTGACCACCGCTGTCCTCCTCCTCCTCTTCCTCCTTTTTCCTGCCTGCTTCCTGCTTGCGTGCGTGCACGCAGATGGCCCACCTGGTGCAGGTGAAGAGTCACGGGCTGTCAGGCTCGCAGTCTCTGTACGACCCCCACGGCGTGTCCTCCTCCACGGTGTCGCCCTCTCCCTCCCGACCTCCCATGCCTCGGCAGAACTCCGACCCCACCTCAGACACCCCTCCTCCCATGCCTCTCTCACGCCTGGCGCCCCCTCTTGACAAGCTGGACCGCAGCTCCTGGCTGCGGCAAGACGACGACATGCCCCCCAAGGTCTCTGGTCTGCATGCGCCCTCCGGTGTGGACTCTTGCGTGCATGTTGTGTCTGTACATGAGTCTTTCCTTGTGGGTTTAAGTGTCGTGCCTCCTTCTTGGAAGTCCTTCCATCTTTGTGGCCTTCACTCATTCCCCCCAACGTGTGCCCCATCAGGTTCCTCAGCGGACCACGTCTATCTCCCCGGCTTTGGTCAGGAAGACCTCACCTGGGAACGGGCCTGGACTGGGACCCCGGGCTGGAGCACACCTCATACGGGCCAGGTACGCAGGGTTTCTGCGGGACTTTAAATAGTGTTGAAAGTCTTTAAATTAGGGGTGCCCACTCTTTTTCAGTATACATATACATATGTATGTATGTGTTTTTCGCACACTCTTGGCATTCTCTCGATGAGCTTTAAGAGGTAGTCACCTGAAATGGTTTTCACTTCACAGGTGTGCTTGAAGCTCATTGAGAGAATGCCACCAGTGTGCAAAGCAGTAATCAGAGCAAAGGGTGGCAATTTTGAAGAAACTAGAATACAAAACATGTTTTCAGTTATTTCACCTTTTTTTGTTAAATACATAACTCCACATGTGTTCATTCATAGTTTCGATGTCTTCAGTGACAATCTACAATGCAAATAGTCATGAAAATAAAGAAAACCCACTGAATGAGAAGGTGTGTCCAAACTTTTGGCCTGTACTGTATATACCGGTACACACAATATATATACATTTTATTTATTTATTCATTTATTTTAAGAATCAATGTTTAAGAAGAAACGTTTAAGCCATCTCCATCCAACCAGAGGTAGCTTTTCTAACCTGTACCCTGTTATGCAAAAGTGTCATTTTAATTATTACACCAAATAATACATGGCGAGAATCTGTTTGAATCGATAATTGATTCTGAATAGAATCGCCACCCCAGGAATCGGAATCACATCAAATTTTTAGGAACCCAAAGAGTCACACTCCTAATTTTCAATGTTTATTAGGTGCTATTTTTGGTTTGTTTACTTATTAGGATGTGTAAAAATTTACCGGGATTTCACAGCATTTACCAGTGTTTTTTTCCACCGTTATCAAAATGAACATTACAACAAATGACGATACCTTTAATTAACTGTTATTTGACAGTAAATTACTGTAAATGTTAGAGTGAAAGTAGTGCAATTATTAGCCAGTAATGTGCTGGTGTAAAAGTCATGACGATGGTAAAAAAACAAAATATCAATAAGGTTTTTTGCATTTGAAAGGAATTCATGCATCATTTTTATTTTATGTTTTGATTACTTTTTTACAAAATACAAAGCATATTGATTTATATATAATCATAAATAAAATACAAATAAAATAAATAAATATATATATATATATATATATATATATATATATATATATATATATATATATATATATATATATATATATATATATATATATATATATATATATATATATATATATATATATATTTTGTGGGACATTATACCATCCAGCAAAATGTATTATCAGGCCAGGCCTGACTTTGAAGATATTACCAAAAATGCTAGCATGTCTTCCGGTGCCTTTTTAACCACAACCCAAAGGGGGCGCCACTAAATGTCATGTTTGCCGCAGGAACCAATTAAATTGTGTTTGTGTTGTCATAGCAACCCTGATCTTCGGAGGACTGATGTCTCCATGGATGCACCCCTGAAGAGGGCGAGCAGTGGCAGCTCCAGCTCCAGCACCCCCAGCTCACAGGGGGGCTCCAACGAGCGAGGTGCTGACATTGTCCCTACATTATAGAAGTGTGTGTGTGTGTGTGTGTGTGTGTGTGTGTGTGTGTGTGTGTGCGTGTGCGTGTGCGTGTGCGTGTGTGTTAAGTCATCATGATGATGTGTGTTCAGCAAATGCAGCCATGAAGACAGAAGGCACAGTTCCATCGGACGAGACCAAGGACGACAGCAGAGATGTGTCGCGACCCAGCCGGCCTGCAGTGAGCACACACACATTTTTGTATTTCATACTTTCTTGAGACCTCCGAAAAATGCCTACCTCTTTAGGACCACTTTTTCTAGATATATAAAGATTTGTATTTACAACATTAATAATATTTTCATACTATGCACATATAAAAAAGGTAAGCTTTTAGTAATTTTTTTTAAATTTTTTGTGAGTAATTGGTTTTTAATCTTCATTATTTACTTCAAGTTATTACATTATGTCTCTATATACATATGTATTTATTTTTATGAATTTTGGCCAAAGGCGGTGCATTTCAATTTCTTACACACACTTATTACATATGTTGGCCAGAGGGGGAGCACTTTTAAAACCGACACACAGTCAATTTGAAAACTCCCTCCTTTTTGGGACCACCCTAATTTTGATAGATTTCACCACCAGGGTGATTTTGCCACATTCTCTATTAGATGCAATGGTTTTCCCTATTGGGACCATGATTTCGGTCCGAATTTGATCAGCGGTCCTCATATGGAAGTTACTTTTCCTTGTTGATGTCTCAAGAAGGATAGAAATACAAGAACACACACACACACTGTGGCGTTACTTTATTCGTTACCAATTCTTCTCTCTTCTCACGCTCCATCCTTCCTTCCATCAGAGCTATAAGAAAGCTGTAGACGAGGTCAGTGGTTAAAGCCCCGCCCCCTTTAAAACCCCCTCCCACCAAGTGATTCCTCGCCTTTCCCCTCACATGCAGCCCCGCATTAGCACGTGTAGCATGCTAACGACTTGATGCGCCGCAGCTGCGGACAAGTGGTTGAAAGTGTGGCCTGTCGCCAAAGGGCGCGAGGTTTGACTCCCAGCTACCAACATAGAGAAACGGGCTGGGGGAGTCAATCTTTTTTCTTTTTCTTTTTTTTTTTAGCCTATCAAAACCTGCACTTCCTTCCTGTCACCGTTCCTTCCTCTTTGCTGGTGGACGTCAGATATCAAGTTTGACCTTTAACCCCAGCAGCATGCCTCACCCACGTCCCCCAAGTCCAGCTAGTCTGAATTAGCGATTAGCATCCACCTCACAGCAGCTGCAGTCTTTACCTTGAGGGCCGCACACTGAAAAATCAAAGCATGCGGCGGCTATTTTGATATTTTCTTTATTTTCATGACTGTTTACATTGTGGATTTTCACTGAAGCCATCAAAACTATGCTTAAGTTAGCTTGCTAGTATGCTATCGTTTGCATGCTAACAGTTAACAAATGTCACTTACCAAGTTATACGACTCTGGGGTAAACGGTTGCAAAACAATCTCAAAACCATTTCAGGTGACTACCTCTTGAAGGTCATTGAGAGAATGCCAAGAGTGTGCAAAGCAGTAATCCGAGCAAAGGGTGGCTATTCTGAAAAAAAAACTAGAATATAAAACATGTTTTCAGTTATTTCACCTTTTTTTGTTAAGTACATAACTCCATATGTGTTCATTCATAGTTTTGTGCCTTCAGTGACAATCTACAATGTAAATAGTCATGAAAATAAAGAAAACACATTGAATGAGAAGGTGTGTCCAAACCTTTGGCCTGTACGGTATGTTTTTCAGTCATAAAAATATGGAAAAAAAGTCATGTATTATTATTTTTTAAATTATTGTTCAATGCTTAAATCTCTAGGTCAACTTCAGGTCTGTCTGTTGATAAAAAGTTAATTTTATAAATGTTTTTATGTCAAAACCCTGTTTTTTTTATTGCAAAAGCACAAACTATGCAATATTTTCCCCAAAAAAGATTTTCAAAGTGTAATATTTGATGTGAAGTAATCTGAGCCTTAAGTAAGTGAATAATGCATCACAACATTTTTTAAATGTATTATTATTTTTTGAGCATTGACAGTTTAATAAAAAAAATCCCACTAAAATTCTTGGGGGTCCAAAAGAACCCCCCTCTTAAAGGTGTTAAAAATAAGTAATACAGTTTAAATTGTTTGGTTAACTTTCAACGCTTAAGTCTCTAGTCTCAGAGGGCTGCTCGTAAATAATTTATGATTATAACTGTATAGTGATTCACCTCATGATATTATTATATAATTGCCTATACATTTGATTATTATATTTTTTTACATACACTGTAAAATAAAATGTTGGATTTTGCAGTCAAAACAACTGTCGCCACAATTTTACGATAAAATATACGGTGGTTTTCCAGCATATTACTGTAAGTCGAAAAACAGTACTGTATTTTCCGGACTATAACACCCACTCTCACTCTTTCCCATGACTGTCAAGTCGTTGGGGGGATAACTGCGATGAAGAAGCAGCCAGTCTTTGCCAGTTCCCACGGTCCTTAGTGGCCGTCAATAGCTCTGGAGTCGGACTATGAGGTGCACTTAAAATCCTTTCATTTTCTCAAAACTCGACAGTGTGCCTTATAACCCGGTGCACCTAATATACGGAATACTTTTGGTTGTGCTTACCTACCTCAAAGCTATTTTGTTTGGTGCATGGTGAAATATTAAGTGTGACCAGTAGATGGCAGTCACACATAAGAGATACGTGTAGACTGCAATATGATGGCAGTCACACATAAGAGATATGTGTAGACTGCAATATGACTCAATGAATATGAAACAACACCAAGATTTTGTATGTTCCATTGAAAGTACAGAACTAGGGCTGCAACTAACAACTAATTTGCTAATCGATTAATCTGTCGAATATTACTTCGATTAATCGATTGATAATCGGATAAAAGAGACAAACTACATTTCTATCCTTTCCTGTATTTTATTGAAAAAAACAGCATACTGGCACCATACTTATTTTGATTATTGTTTCTCAGCTGTTTGTAAATGTTGCAGTTTATAATTAAAGGTTTATAAAAAATAAATACATTTAAAAAAAAGTAGCCTCTGCGCATGCGCTTAGCATAGATCCAACGAATCGATGACTAAATTAATCCCCAACTATTTTTATAATCGATTTTAATCGATTAGTTGTTGCAGCCCACACGACGCTCTAAAATCTATCAAAATGTTTTAGTATGACTTTGGTAAGCTATGAAGCCGCACCGCTCGATGGATTGTACTGTGCTTCAGCATAGAAGTATTATTATGGTGTGTGTATAAGGTAAGACATAATATCTGGCGTTTTGTTTCGCAATATTATGCAAAAGCAACTTTTCTTACCTTCTGGTGCCCGCTGATCTGTATTTGGGATCTGCATAAGTCCTGAAAATTTGCACGCCTTTGTAGTCCGTGCCGACACCGTAGTCGATAAGCTTCTGCTTTTTGTCTATCTTCTTGTTATGTGACATTCATCCTCCGCTGTTGCCATTTCTAATATAAAGTAGTGTAAAGTTCTTACTTATATCTGTCAGTAAACTTGCCATGAAAGCACTAAAACATACCGGTATAGTGAGTTTACATTATTCACCCAAGGAACTTTAGTTATTAGAGTGTTCCAGTTGGACGGTTTTTCACGGGACACATTTCCGGCGTTGTTATTGCACTAGTGAGCCATGGATGAGGAGATACTGCTCCGTTATTGATTGAAGTCTGAATGTCATTAAAACAGTTAGCTCCATCTTTTGACACTTCTTCCACTCCCGTCCTTGCACGCTACACCGCTACAACAAAGATGACGGGGGAAGACGCTGTCGAAGGTAAAATAAATAAGACCACCCACAAAACGGCGCATCCTGAAGCGACTGTCAGAAAGCAGCTTGAAGATGATCTGTAAAACATCATCTATGCAACATTTTGACCATTATATCTGCACCTTATTGCTCTTTTATCCTGCACTACCATGAGCTAATGCAATGAAATTTAGTTCTTATCTGTACTGCAAAGTTCAAATTTGAATGACAATAAAAGGAAGTCTAAGTCTAAGTCTAAAGAACCAGCATTACATGTTATGTAGACCACAGTCTTTTCAGTTCAGGAAAAAAATCATAATATGACCCCTTTAATGCGCCCTATAATCCGGTGCACCTTTTGTATGAAAATAAACCTGACGAGACCCGCTCATCGGCAGTGCGCCTTATAATCCGGTGCGCCCTATGGTCCGGAAAATACAGTAGTATTTTTAGAATGTGCCACGGGCCGTTAAAACCTTGGCTGCGAGCCACAAATGCCCCCCCTCCGGGCCTCACTTTGGACACCCCTGCTCTACGATGACTCGGTGGCGTTCTAAACTGCATCCATAACCCCGCCTCCTCTTCCTCCAGGACCTCACGGCGTTGGCCAAGGAGCTGCGGGAGCTGCGACAGGGCGAGGAAACCAGCCGCCCGCCCGTCAAGGTCACGGACTATTCCTCGTCCAGCGAGGAGTCTCACAGCAGCGAGGATGAGGACGGCGAGGGGGGCGCCAACGACGGAACGGTGGCCGTGAGCGACATCCCTCGCATCATGTGAGTACCAGCAGGTGGCGCCGGTGTGGAGGGAAGAACCGAGCGGTGAAAGAGAATGTCTTGCAGGCCGGCGGCCAGCAAAGGAGGGAGCGAGGGCATGATGGGAGGACACAACGACTCGCACGGAAACAACTCCCGGGACGGCACCCTAATGATGCGTGAGGTGAGACCCTTCTGGCGGCGCCCGTCGCTCTCCTCCTCACTTTTGACTTCCTGCCACCCACCCACCATCCAAAAAGCCCACAGAGTCCTGCCGGCCCCCTCGCTGCACGTTCACAGCCGCCCGCCCCCTTTTCTCTCTTCTTCCAGAGACGTGGCGAGCGGAGGCGGAGCTCCACCGCCAGCAACGGCGTCCTCGGTATTGCTAATCTCTTTGCCGACACCTCCGAGCTCCCCGATTTGGTGCAGCCAGGCACTTCCCCCCCGGTCGCCCAAGTAGGTCGATTAAATTCAGAGTTTGGCCCAAAAAACCCGAAAGCCTCACCCTGTCATCCCCACACCGTGATCCCACTCGTCCTTTATTGATGCTGTCCTTCCTGTGGACATGCAGAAAAACAAATGTGCTCCTTTCAAGATCCCTGTCTCCGACCCGCAAAGTTCCTCCCAGACTTCCTTGAGCTCATATGGTAGCTGTTACCATAGCAACCTTTAAACAGTCCCTCCAGGATTGTCATTCTCAAACTGCTCACCACCAAAGAATCCCCTCATTGTATGAATGCTCCAAAGCATCAACTTCTTCTTCTTCTTTTCCAGATTTTGGCGCGCTCTACCTTCCACATTTTTTATCCGATTCAAACCGTTCCAACTTCAAACCCTTCAGCCTATTCGGGAATCGCAGACTTTCCCTTGACAAATTCCAAAAATTCCCAGAATTCCATTTTTCCCATTTGAAATGAATTAGCCATTTTTCAAACTTCCACCATTTCCACATTTTTCAACCTATTCAAACCATTCCACCTTCAACATATTCCACCATCCTAGAAATTCCAACTACCTTTTTTCCAAGTAAAAAAAAATTCAGGGATTTTCCAGAGTTCCTGGTTTTCCACCCTTTTTTCTGGCGACAACTCTTCCCACATTTTTCAACGCATTTCAACTGTTCCACCGTCAAAACGTTCCTCTTAATCAGGACAAAAAACAAAGTTGTTTTTTTGAACTGGAAAAATTCCCGGTTTTCCCGAAATTTCAGGAATTCCGTAATACCATTTCTCATACCAGCATGTTACTACTTCAACATTTCTCAACAACGTTGAGAACTTGTTGAATTAGGTCCTGATGTTGAGCAACTCAAACATAGCGTTGAAACAACATGCTTTTGACAACCTTTAATCAATTTTGGGTTCTGACGTTGAATTGACCATTGAAATGTGGTCATTTCCCAACAAATAGTCTACAACACAAATACAACGCTGAAAAAACATGCTTTTTGACGACGTTTTTTCAATGTCGGGTCGTGACATTGATTTGATCATTGAAATTTGGTCATTTCCCAACTAATTTTCTACACCACAAATACAACGTTGAAACAACATGGTTTTAGACGTTTATTCAATGTCAGGCTGTGACGTTGATTTGATCATTGAAATTTGGTCATTTTCCAACCAATATTCTACAACACAAACACAACTTTGAAACAACATGCTTTTTGACGACGTTTAATCAATGTTGGGTTCTGAAGTTGATTTGATAACTGAAATTTGGTCATTTCCCAATCAATAGTCTACAACAAAAATACAACGTTGAAACAACATATATTTTACTACGTTTATTCAATGTCAAGTTCTGACATTGATGTGATCATTATTTGGTAATTTCCCAACCAATAGTCTACAACACAAAGACAACGTTGACACAACTTGCTTTTTGACGACGTTTAATCAATGTCAAGTTGTGACTTTGATTTGACCATTGAAATTTGGTCATTTCCCAACCTATATTCTACAACACAAATACAACGTTGAAACAACATACTTTTTAAAGACGTTTATTCTATGTCAGGTTGTGACATTGATTTGATCATTGAAATTTGGTAAATTTCCAACCAGTATTCTACAACACAAATACAACGTTGAAATAACATGCTTTTTGACAACATTTAATCAATGTCAGATTGTGACGTTGATTTGACCATTGAAATTTGGTCATTTCCCAACCAATATTCTACAACACAAATACAACGTTGAAACAACATACTTTTTGACGACGTTTATTCTATGTCAGGTTGTGACGTTGATTTGATCATTGAAATTTGGTCATTTCCCAACCAATATTCCACAACACAAATACAACGTTGAAACAACATACCTTTTGACGACGTTTATTCTATGTCAGGTTGTGACGTTGATTTGATCATTGAAATTTGGTCATTTTCCAACCAATTTTCTACAACACAATTACAACGTTGAAACAACATACTTTTTGACAACGTTTGTTCAATGTCAGGTTGTGACATTCATTTGACCATTGAAATTTGATAATTTCTCAACCAACAACGCGGATCCAACGTTAGACATCAACGTTGTCTCGATTTACAAATACAACTATTCTGCAACGTTGTATCAAAGTCACTTTTAAAGGACGTGTATGTATAATCAACAATGTCTTGTGCCTGCTGGGGAATGGCTACAATAAGCACGTTTTGTAGCGCACAGCTTTTTAAACACGGTTTTAAGCATGATATTGATGAAGCATGTTCCCCAGAGTCACACGCGGCCCCCTGGAATCGCCCCCGCCTCACTATTGAGAAGGAATTCCCTAAGCGCAAATTGGAAAACAAATACTGTATTGATGTTTTACTCGTTTTATATCACACAGACTTCAAAGTAGACACAAGATTCCAGTTAGAGCACATACAGTACTCAGAGCTAATTGTCAAATGACTGTGCTATTAATAGTACTAATTAATTATAATTAGAAAAAGAAACAGCTCCAAAGTGGTGATGTTCTGGTGTAATCATTGGTGCTCTGTCGTCCACAAGTTTATTTTATGCTTAAAAATTGTTTGTCCATCTTCAACATTCATTTATGTGAACTGTTGAGAGAGAGTCTATAGCGATAATTCTTGTTGAAAATGAAAAACGACTAGACCGTGTCCTACAAAGGTTGGCGCGCTCTCTCTAGATTATCCCTCTGCTCGTGTGCTTTTGTTCTCCTTGCTGCCGCTCCCCGACGGACTTGTTTGGGCGTTGTCCAATGAAACTGAAAGTTAACTCAACATGTGTTTTGGACACACACAGATTCGTCACCTGTGTGAAGTTAGCCCTCCTTATCGTTGCAAATATAAAATAACACTGCCATTCGTTTGTGCTGTAAAAACATTTTGTTTGTGCAGTTTCTGTCATAATCTGTTGGCGCTGAACCCCAAGATGCAGAGATGGCAGGCGTAGCGCAGGAAAACATGACTTTAACAGGAGACAGGAAACAGAGGAACCAGTAAACAGGATAACAGGAGACAGCAAACAATCATAGAGCCCTGACTGGAGGGCGAGGCAGGCATAAATAGCAGCCAGCTGGTAGAAAACAGGTGTGGCCAGGCTGCCAATCAGGGACAGGTGAGGGGAAATAGCGCTCCGGGAGACAAGGGGGAAATGGAACTAAAATAAGAGCGCTGACAGGAAATAAACACCAACTAAGGAAACATAACAAGACGTGAATGTGACAAGATCGTCACAGTTTCGGTTTTTAAGTCATTCTAAAACAAATTTTCTGACTAGTGATGTCATCCAGCCCCCGCCCCACTTGTCAAAATCTCACCAAACTGGTCTGTTTTGTTTATGCTGCAATTGTTTTTGTCTATTGTAGTTTTCATGTTATTAACGTGTTATTATCTATAACGATCCACCCCAACCTTGTCAAAACCTCCCCAAATGTGTCCCATTTGTTTGTGTTATGTTTTTGCTGTAAGATTTTTGTGTAACATTATAGTTTTTTTGTTATTAACTGATATAGATTTTATGTTATTAACATGTTACTATTGACAACCAGCCCCCCAACCTTGTCAAAACCTCCCCAAACGTGTCCCATTTGTTTGTTGTAAATTTTTTTGTGTAACATTATAGTTTTTATGTTATTAACTATTATAGATTATATGTTATTAACGCGTTACTATTCTTAACCAGACCCCCAACCTTGTCAAAACCTCCCCAGACTTGTCCCATTTGGTTGTGCTGCAAAAAAATTTTTGTCTAACTACTATAGTTTATGTTTTTAACGTTTTATTATTCATAACCAGCCCCATAACCTTAAAACTGTAATAGTTAGGGAAATAAATTGCAGCACAAACAATTGGGGCAGGTTTGGGGAGATTTTGTGGGGACTGGTTGACATGACTAGATATAAAATGTATTTTACAATAACTTAAAGATTGTAACGGTACAAAGGAAGTTTTTTACGACTCAAACTAGCGCAAACGAAAGGCAGTGTTATTTTAATATTTGCCATGTAAAGGGGGGCCAACTTCACACAGGTACATTTGGCCGTTCTCGCTTCGTCTCGTTTCTGGCACCTCTTCTCACCATCGAAACCTCCGTGTGTGTATTTGCAAAGGTAAAAACACGGGGGGGACTCATTGTGTTTTGTCCATGAACAGAACACATGAACAGGCAGTGAGACTCTATATGTATTCCACTCTGCTTTAAAGTGGAAAATATTCCGCTAACGTTGCCTTACCCTGGATAAATAAAGGTAAATAAATACGTGTAACCTAGTACGTCAGGACGCGAGTGTGTTGGTTAATGTTTATATATTTCATTACCCGGAAGGCACAGCACTGTCGACAGGAATCCGATAATTGGGCCGTTTGATCAATAAGGAGTTGATATATTGTTGCACCTTTTTTACGGCACAAACTAGCACAAACAAAAGGCAGTTTTATTTTAATATTTGCCATGATAAGTGGGGCCAACTTCACACAGGTACATTTGGCCACTCTCGCTTCATTTCGTTCCTGGCACCTCTTCTCACCATCGAAACCTGTGTGTGTATTTACAAAGGTAAAAACACAGGATGTACTCATTGTGTTTTGTCCATGAACAGAACAAAGTGAACAGGCATTGAGACTCTCTTTGTATTCCACTCTGCTTTAAGGTGGAAAATATTCCGCTAACATTGCCTCACCCTGGATAAATAATGGTAAATTAATAAATAAATACGTGTAACCTAGGACGTCAGGACACTGGTGTGTTGGTTATTTTTTATATATTACATTACCCAGAAGGTTTAGCGCTGTCGACAGGAATCCGAAGTAGATCTGACCGCGATAATTGGGCCGTTTGATCAATATGGAGTTACTGTTACACCTTTTTTACGGCACAAACTAGAACAAACGAAAGGCAGTATTATTTTTAATATTTGCCATGATAAGGGGGGCCAACTTCACACAGATACATTTGGCCACTCTCGCTTTGTCTCGTTCCTGGCACCTCTTCTCACCATCGAAACCAAAGACGAGATTATGTGTGTGTATTTACAAAGATAAAAACACAAGGTTTACTCATTGTGTTTTGTCCATGAACAGAACAAACTAAACAGGCAGTGAGACTCTATCTGTATTCCACTCTGCTTTAAGGTGGAAAATATTTTGCTAACGTTGCTTACACTGGATAAAAAAAAGGAAATAAATACGTGTAACCTAGGACATCAGGACGCTGGTGTGTTGGTTAATGTTTATGTATTACCTTACCCAGAAGGCTTAGTGCTGTCGACAGGAATCAGAAGTAGATCTGAGTGCGATCAACAAGGACTTGATATACTGTTACATCTTTTTTACGGCACAAACTAGCACAAAATAAAGGCCGTTTTATTTTAATATTTGCCATGATAAGTGGGGCCAACTTCACTCAGGTATATTTGGCCACTCTCGCTTCGTCTCGTTCCTGGCACCTCTCCTCACCATCGAAACCTAAAGAGTTGATATACTGTTACACCTTGTCGTTCTTGTTTTGTCTACACAAGAAACTAACGAATTGAGTTTGCGTGAATTGGCGCGACCTTGCTTATTCCTGGAGGAACTGTTTAATTGGAGACTTTGACTGGAGCCTGTCAAGCTTGTGGCTAAGCTGTGTTTTCTCTGTCTGGTAGTACGGGATGGGAGGCGGCGGTGGCCTCAGCTCCAAGGCCTCCTTCACGCCATTCGTGGATCCGAGGGTTTACGGGACTTCTCCGACGGACGACGAGGACAACATCTCCGCTTCAGGTGGCTTTTAATCGCTTGCCGTAGACACGTCGTGTTTCCACGATGCTGCGTGCTAACCACCTGTTTTGTGGCGGCGTCGCTGCAGCCATGTTTGCCGACGAGCTGCTGAAGCAGGAGCAGGCGCGCCTCAATGAAGCCCGCAAGATCTCGGTGGTCAACGTTAACCCCACCAACATCCGACCGCACAGCGACACGCCGGAGATCCGCAAGTACAAGAAGCGCTTCAACTCCGAGATCCTGTGCGCTGCTCTGTGGGGTGAGCCGGCGCCGCCGTTCATACGATCCGCATCGCTCTCGTCCACGCTCTTACACGTGCATTTGCACAGGAGTGAACCTGCTGGTGGGAACCGAGAACGGCCTGATGCTGCTGGACCGCAGTGGGCAGGGCAAAGTCTACAACCTCATCAACCGCCGCCGCTTCCAGCAGATGGACGTCCTGGAGGGTCTCAACGTCCTGGTCACCATCTCAGGTGGGCTCCTCGGAACGCGCTCGTCGAGGCTCAAATTCAACACCTTTTCTTGGGAGCAGGCAAGAAGAACAAGCTGCGCGTGTACTACCTGTCTTGGCTGAGGAACAGGATACTCCACAACGACCCCGAGGTGGAGAAGAAGCAGGGCTGGATCACCGTGGGCGAGCTGGAGGGCTGCGTGCACTACAAAGTCGGTACGGAGGTCTTGTTTGCGTCACAGGGAGCTTCAAGAAGGACGCCCGTTCTTTAACATCTGGCAGAACATTGAACTCAACTCTTCTGTGCTGCAGTCAAGTACGAGAGGATCAAGTTCTTGGTGATCGCCCTGAAGAACGCAGTGGAGATCTACGCCTGGGCTCCTAAACCTTACCACAAGTTCATGGCCTTCAAGGTGAGACATCAATAAGTACATTCATTGGGTCAATTAGAGATGTCCAATAATGGCTTTTTTGCCGATGTCCGATATTCCGATATTGTCCAACTCTTAATTACCGATTCCGATATCAACTGATACCGATATATACAGTCGTGGAATTAACACACTAGTATGCCTAATTTTGTTGTGATGTCCCGCTGGATGCATTAAACAATGCAACAAGGTTTTCCAAAATAAATCAACTCAAGTTATGGAAAAAAATGCCAACATGGCACTGCCATATTTATTATTAAAGTCACAAAGTGCATTATTTTATTTAACATGCCTCAAAACAGCAGTTTGGAATTTGGGACATGCTCTCCCTGAGACAGCATGAGGAGGTTGAGGTGGGCAGGGTAGGGGGTAAGGGGGGTGTATATTGTAGCGTCCCGGAAGAGTTAGTGCTGCAAGGGTTTCTGGGTATTTGTTCTGTTGTGTTTATGTTGTGTTACGGTCTGGATGTTCTCCCGAAATGTGTTTGTCATTCTTGTTTGGTGTACTTGACAGATGGTAACTGTTAGCATACTAACATTAGCATGCTAACTTAGTACTTGACACATGTTCATTTTTAGCTGATTTTTGGAGCTATACACATCAGTCATATAGAGTAAATTGGTATTTGACACATGCTAACTTTTTTTTGGTAATTTTGGAGCCATACACAACAGTCATATAACTTAGCACTCGAAGCAGTCTAACTGCTAGCATGCTGATGTTAGCATTTCATTTCCTACTTTGGTCCTTTTCTGTCCATGCAAGTTCTATAAATCACCAACTTTGTCGTGTCTGTCAGTCCTTCACGGAGCTGCAGCACCGCCCCCTGCTGGTAGACTTGACAGTGGAAGAAGGGCAGAGGTTAAAGGTCATCTACGGCTCCAGCGCAGGCTTCCACGTCGTCGATGTGGACTCTGGTAACCCCTACGACATCTACATCCCCTCACATGTACGTGTGCGACGGGGGAAGGAAGGACCGGTTTCGGCATCACCCTGTTTCCATGGCGACCCACGTCAACTCTGTGTGTCGTCCCCTGACAGATTCAGGGTCAGGTGACCCCGCACGCCATCGTGGTTCTGCCCAAGACGGACGGCATGGAGATGCTGCTGTGTTACGAGGACGAGGGCGTCTACGTCAACACCTACGGCCGCATCACCAAGGATGTGGTGCTGCAGTGGGGCGAGATGCCCACTTCTGTCGGTACGTCCTCTGACTTTTCTCCTGAACCTGCCATATTATCATATATATCACCATTATTTATTTTTTCCCACAAAAGTGTATTGGAGGTGTGCTAAATGTTGACAGTCTAAAAATTATTTTAGTAAGCACACCATTTTGTGTGTCTGTACCTTTAATGCTAATGAGGTGGGTTTGGCCAAGAAGCCCTATTGTGTAGTTCAGTGTTTTTCAACCTTTTTTGAACCAAGGCACATTTTTGGCGTTGAAAAAATCCGGAGGCACACCACCAGCAGAAATCAATAAAAAACTAAACTAGAGATGTCCGATAATATCGGACTGCCGATATTATCGGCCGATAAATGCTTTAAAATGTAATATCGGAAATTATCGGTATCGGTTTTAAAAAGTAAAATTTATGACTTTTTAAAACGCCGCTGTGTACACGGACGTAGGGAGAAGTACAGAGTGCCAATAAACCTTAAAGACACTGCCTTTGCGTGCCGGCCCAATCACATAATATCTACGGCTTTTCACACACACAAGTGAATGCAAATCATACTTGGTCAACAGCCATAGAGGTCACACTAAGGGTGGCCATATAAACAACTTTAACACTGTTAGAAATATGCGCCACACTGTGAACCCACACCAAACAAGAATGACAAACACATTTCGGGAGAACATCCTCATCGTAACACAACATAAACACAACAGAATAAATACCCAGAACCCCTTGCAGCCCTAACTCTTCCGGGACGCTACAATATACACCACGTCACTGAATTCATTCAATTTTCTGCCTATTAGCAGGGATGATTTATTTTCGGATGTGTAGCGAAGCTCCTTTTTTTTTCTTTTTTTTTAATTATACAAAGCTTTTCTGTAAAACAATGGGTAAAATTTTAGCTAAATCTGCATTTTTTTTTCTTCTAATTTTAAATGTTTTGTTTTATTCTGAACTGAAATTCCCGGTTGAATCGTTAATTCCTGTGAATTTATTTGTATTTCTGCTCATTTGCAGAGGGGGAAGAAACAAAATGATCACGTCTGTCCCTGACTGACGTATAATTGACATGACCTTAGGCTGTATTTTAAGATGTGTAGCAAAGCCTCTTGGCTTTTTACAGCGTTATCTTCCGGGAAGTGGTGGTGTGCACGCAGGGGGTGGGCTAATCTATCATGTCCAATATTAAGGTTATTCTGTCTTTAAATGTGAGTTTAAACACACTGTAGGAGACATATTGGCCTAACATGCTCACCCTAGTGTTCTTGTATTTCTACCATTCTTGAGACAACAAGGAAAAGTACCTTCCATATGAGGACCGGCGAACAAGTTAGGACATAAATCATGGTCCTAATACGGAAAACCATTGCATCTAATAGAGAATGTCTAATATGCAACCCCTTGTGGTGAAATCTATCAAAATTAGGTTGGTCCCAAAAAGGAGGGATTTTTCAAATGAACTGTGTGTCGGTTTTAAAAGTGCTCCCCGTCTGGTCAACATATGAAATAACAAGTATGTGTAAACAATTGAAGTGCTATACCTTGAAGTAAATGATGAACATTAAAAACCAATTACAAAATGAAAAATAACTAAATGCTGACCTTTTTTATATTTGCGTAGTTTGTATACATCATTAATGTTGTAAATACAAATCTTTATATATCTAGAAAGGGTGGTCCTAAAAAGGTAGGCATTTTTCTGGGGTCTCAAGAAGGTAACAAATACAAGAATGTGTGTGTTCGTTTTTGTATTTCTACCCTTCTTGAGACATCAACAAGGAAAAGTACCGTCCATATGAGGACCGGTGATCAAGTTGGGACATAAATCATGGTCCCAATATGGAAAACCATTGCATCTAATAGAGAATGTCTCATTTGCACCCCTGGTGGTGAAATCTATCAAAATGAGGGTGGTGTCAAAAAGGAGAGATTTTTCAAATTGATTGTATGTCGGTTTTAAAAGTGCTCCCCCTCTGGCCAACATATGAAATAACAAGGGTGTGTATAAATTTGAAGTGCTCCCCCTCTGGTCAACATATGTAATAACAAGTGTGTAAGAAAATGAAATGGGCCCCCTATGGCCAAAATTAATTTAAAAAAATTAATAAATAGGTATTGTAATACCTTGAAGTAAATAATGAAGATTAAAAACCAATTACAAACAAAAAAATAACTAAAAGCTTACCTTTTTTATATTTGCGTAGTTTGTATATATCATTAATGTTGTAAATACAAATCTTTATATACCTAGAAAGGGTGGTCCTAAAGAGGTAGGCATTTTTCTGGGGTCTCAAGAAGGTAACAAATACAAGAATATATATGTGTGTGTGTGTTTGTGTTTGTGTGTGTGTGTGTTCGTTTTTGTATTTCTACCCTTCTTGAGACATCAACAAGGAAAAGTCGCTTCCATATGAGGACTGGTGATCAAGTGAGGACATAAATCATGGTCCCAATACAGAAAAACATTGCATTTAATAGAGAATGTCTCATTTTCACCCCTGGTGGTAAAATCTATCAAAATGAGGGTGGTCCCAAAAAGGAGGGATTTTTCAAATTGATTGTATGTCGGTTTTAAAAGTGCGCCCCCTCTGGCCAACATATGAAATAACAAGTATGTGTAAAAATTTGAAGTGCTCCCCCTCTGGCCAACATATGTAATAAGTGTGTGTAAGGAATTGAAATGTGCCCCCTTTTGGCCAAAATTAGTTTTAAAAAAAACAAAAACAAAATATGTATATAGACATACTGTAATACCTTGACGTAAATAATGAAGATTAAAAACCAATTACAAATAAAAAAAAATTAAAAAACAACTAAAAACTTACCTTTTTTATATATATGTGTGTGTGTGTGTGTGTGTGTGTGTGTGTGTGTGTGTGTGTGTGTGTGTGTGTGTGTGTGTGTGTGTGCAGCCTACATCCACTCCAACCAGATCATGGGCTGGGGAGAGAAGGCCATCGAGATCCGCTCGGTGGAGACGGGACACCTGGACGGTGTTTTCATGCACAAGCGAGCTCAGCGGCTAAAGTTCCTGTCCGAGAGGAACGACAAGGTGAGGGAGCCGCAAACCGCGTGACCCTTTAACGTTGACTGTCGCCCGCACGTGTCATGGCTGCAGGAAAGAGCTCGTCCTTCTGCATTGTGTCCAGGTCTTCTTCGCGTCCGTGCGCTCCGGAGGCAGCAGCCAGGTCTTCTTCATGACCCTCAACAGAAGCTCCATGATGAACTGGTAACCCACTCTTGACACGCCATGGGGGTGTAGAAACCTTGTCGTCAGGCGCTGTCGCCCAGGAGCTCCACTTGAGGCTCGCGGTCACTCTCGACAGCCACGGACTGCGATGACATGACGCCGAGTAGCCTTTGACTCTCCCCCCCCCCCTGTGGCCGTCTGGGGAACTGCGGACGCGTTGTAGCACATCACTTCCTACCCTCCCGCCCCGTACTTCCTGGATCTGCTCCAACGCCAAATCCCTTGTCGATTGGGCGAATTAAGGGTTTTTGTCGCATAATAGCAAACGAGTAGATCACTTTGGGCATCTTGAAGGAAAAAGAGGGAAAGCAACTTCTCAACAAAGATGATAGCAAAGCTTTTTCGGGAGTTTCCGGTCAGTTTTGGTAGTCAGGAGTGAACATCCGTAATTAACTCGACCATTCCCTCCCTTTCCTTGTCCCGTCACTGGAAAGTCACATTTTCTTTTGCTTTCCTTCAAGTTCAGACAGAGTAGCGTTTATTTTTTTCTCAGTGAACCAAGCCACGGGCTGGTTGGCCCATGAAAAAGAAAAATCTCAACAATTTGCGATGCAGCAGAGGCGGATATCTTGTAGCTAATTCTTCTGAGTATTCTTTGAGCGACGTGCTCCTCTTGCATTTAGACCACTTGACAAAGGGTGCTGCTCACATTCATCAAAGTGCTGCTCAAAGACCTTCTTGTCTCGCCTAGTGCCGCCAAAATGACACCAGGGCAGACCTTTTCATACCTGGCTGCTGCTGTCTGCGCGCAATGCAACTGTGTAAATACTCACTTGTTCTTTGTTTTTGTGGGGGGCACACCCGGATTGTAGTCTCCTCCACGGGTGGGAGTTTTGCACAACATTGTCACTTTGTGCATGCCAACTCACCTTGTCGTCACCCCCTTTGATCGGACACAACGTGACAACAAGAACAAAAACGTACCAGCAGACACGTGTTCATAGCAGAGCTGGTTACGGTTCCCTTCACCTTTGGGGATCCTGGGACCTTTGAGGGTTTTTCCGTTGCTTTTGAAGATGGCATCATGCAACAGGAGTCGTAATGGGATTCATCTCAAGATTGGCGTTGTCCGTTGGTCGATAAGTTATTTTTAGCTCCCGTATTTTTCGGATTATAAGTCGCTCCGGAGTATAAGTCGCACCGGCCAAAAATGCATAATAAAGAAGGAAAAAACATATATAAGTTGCACTGGAGTATAAGTCCCATTTTTGGGGGAAATTTATTTGATAAAAGCCAACACCAAGACTAGACATTTGAAAGGCAATTTAAAATAAATAAAGAATAGTGAACAACAGGCTGAATAAGTGTATGTTATATGAGGCATAAATAACCAACTGAGAACGTGCCTGGTATGTTAACGTAACATATTATGGTAAGAGTCATTCAAATAACTATAACATATAGAACATGCTATACATTTACCAAACAATCTGTCACTCCTAATCGCTAAATCCCGTGAAATCTTATACGTCTAGTCTCTTACGTGAATGAGCTAAATAATATTATTTGATATTTTACGCTAATGTGTTAATAATTTCACACATAAGTCGCTCCTGAGTATGAGTCGCACCCCCGGCCAAACTATGAAAAAAACTGCGACTTGTAGTCCGAAAAATACGGTATATACGCTGGAGCTCCCCCATTGACTCCCTTTTATAATGGCCATTTTTCGATATACTGTAAACCTTTTTCAAATGTTCTTGTAATCAGACCATATTTTTGGTACATTAGATGGAATCTTTACCTGACATGTTTCCTGAAAGACTGTTGTCTGCAGTCTTCTTCAGTCTACCAATCAGGTAGACTCGACAGGTCTTAGAACAGCTGATAGGCAACAGGTCACAGTGGTCCGGTGACCCTTCTGAAGAAGACTGCAGGCGACAGTGGAAACATGTCAGGTTAAGATTCCATCTAATATACCGAAAATATGGTCTGATTACAAGAACATTTGGAAAAGTATTTGAATAAGAAGACATAATGAGCCTTTTTGAGCATACTGTAAACCTGTGATTTTATAACGCTCTGTCCACGGGAACCTATTAAATCCAAACATTTCCCTCTCAAAATACAGCTGGAACTCAAAAAATTAGAATAGTATTCGAAAATTCTTTCATTTCAGCATTTCCACATCAAATGTGAAACTAATTGTGTGAATGCTCCAAAATGCATCTATTTATTCTTTTTCTTCTTCTCCAGATTTTGGCTCGCTCTACCTTCTCTACCTTCTGATTCAAACCGTTCCAACTTCACACTGTTCAGCCTATGGCTTATATAAGGCTTTCCCTTGACAAATTCAAAAAATTCCCATAATTCCAGGTTTTCCGGGACATTTTACCCATTCAAAATGAATTGGCCATTTTTCAAACTTCCACCATTTCCACATTTTCCAACTGATTCAAACCATTCCACCTTCAACGTATTCCACCATTCTGGACATTCAAATGATAATTTTTCCAAGTTAAAAAAATTCCAGGAATTGCCAGAATTTTTGTTTTTTTTCAACCCCTTTTTTCACGCTTTTTCCTGTCGACTACTCCTTTCACATTTTTCAACCCACTTCATTCAACCGTTGCACCATCGAAACATTCCTCTTAATCAGGACAAAAAACTAAGCTGTTTTTTGAACTGCAAAAATTCCCAGTTTTCCCAAAATTCCAGGAATTCCATAATACCATTTCTCAATTAAAAATGTCACTACTTAAACATTTCTCGACCAATTTGAAAAATTCTAACACCAGCCATTTCAACTCATTCAGAACATTCACAGTTTTTAGCATTTTCAAAAAAATTCCCAAAGTTCAAAGAAAGTCCAAAATTTCAAAGAAATTCTCAAATTTCTGAGAAATTACCAAATTTCAGAGAAATTCCCATATTTCAAAAAATTCCAGGAATTCCCAGAAATCCCGTTTTTTTTTCAACCCCTTTTTTCACCCTTTTTTCTGTCGACTACTCCTTTTACCTTTTTCAACCCACTTCAAACGTTCTGCCGACAAAACTTTCCTCTTAATCAGGACAAAAAACAAGGTTGTTTTTTGAACTGCAAAAATTCCCGGATTTTCCTGAAATTCCAGGAATTCCATAATACCATTTCTATTAAAAATGTTGCTACTTCAACATTTCTCGACCGATTTGAAAAATTCTAACACCAATCATTTCAACTCATTCAAAACATTCACGTTTTTGAGCATTTTCAAAAAAAAATCCTGCTTTTCCCGAAATCCCCAAATTTCAAAGAAATTCTCATTGAAATGAATGGGACAAATTTTTCCAAGTTGCACAATTTCCAAATTTTTCAACCTATTCAAACCGTTCCAACTTCAACGCATTCCACTCATCCTGGACATTCAAACAATAATTTTTCCAAGTCAAAAAAAAATTCCATGATGAACTGGTAACCCACTTCAACCGTTCCACCGTCAAAACTTTCCTCTCAATCAGGACAAAAAAACGAAGTTGTTTTTTGAACTGCAAAAATTCCCAGTTTTCCCAAAATCCCAGGAATTCCATAATACCATTTCTCAATTAAAAATGTCACTACTTAAACATTTCTCGACCGATTTGAAAAATTCTAACACCAACCATTTACTGAATTTTCAATCAGAACATTCAAATTTTTGAGCATTTTCAAAAAAATTCCCAAATTTCAAAGAAATTTCCAAATTTCAATTTTTTTTCCATATTTCAAAGAAATTTCAAAATTTCAAAGAAATTTCAAAATTTCAAAGAAATTTCAAAGAAATTTCAAAATTTCAAAGAAATTCCCATTGAAATGAATGGGACGTTTTTCCAAGTTGCACAATTTCCACATTTTTCAACCTATTCAAACCGTTCCAACTTCAACGCATTCCACTTATCCTGGACATTGAAACAATAATTTTTCCAAGTAAAAAAAAAAAAAATTCCAGGACTTCCCAGAACCCCTTTTTTCACCCTTTTTTCTGTCGACTACTCCTTTCACATTTTTCAACCCACTTCAACCGTTCCGCCGTCAAAACTTTCCTCTTTATCAGGACAAAAATTCCCGCTTTTCCCGAAATTCCAGGAATTCCGTAATACCACTTCTCAATTAAAAATGTCACTACTTCAACATTTCTCGACCGATTTGAAAAATTCCAACACCAACAATTTAAACTCATTCAAAACATTCGCATTTGTGAGCATTTTCAAAAAAAATCCCGCTTTTCTCGAAATTCCTAAATTTCAATGAAATTCCCATTGAAATGAATTGGACATTTTTCCAAGTTGCACAATTCCAACATTTTTCAACTTATTCAAACCATACCAACTTCAACACATTCCACTCATCCTGGAAATTCTAACTAACACTTTCCCAAGTTCCAAACCAAATTCCAGTTTTCCTGGAAATTCAAACTCTTCAACATTAAAACCATTTCCACATTCAAACTATTCTTACATTCATACTACATTCTGTCAGCATTTCACTTCAACCTCAGCATTGGAGCATTCACACGCTATTCCTTCAGGACTATGCTAACATGCTAACAATAACATGCTTAGTTCTCATTAGTGAAAAAGCAAAAGATGAACTGCTAAATACCTGTTGAATTACCTAAAAAGCTAGCATGCCAATGTTAACTGTAACATGCGACAAGTACTAAAATAAATTACTATGTTTTTACCTGAAAAATATGACGAAGGCCTGTAAACCTACAAAAAAAAAGCATACAGGTATCATACGTCAAGTAACTGCAAAACTAGCACATGTCTAACAATTGTGACGCAGGCTGTTTTAAAATGAGCTACGGGCTACATTTTGGACACCCCTAGTTTAAACGCTTCACTCATGGTTCTGCTGTACCATTAACGTTGTGTTTGGCACTTTTTCACTTTGGCCCTCGGAGTCAAAAGGTTTGGGCACCCATGATCTAGAACAGGGGTGTCAAACTTGTTTTCATTGGGGGCCACATCGCAGTTATGGCTGCCCTCTGAGTGCCACTTGTAACATTGAATAATATATACATTTTAAATTGCTTCATTACACAATTATTTATTGTTATATATTTTTACGTACACTGTAAGAAAAATATGTAGATTTTAGAGTAAAGTTTAGCAGTGTTATGTTTTTATGCTAACATTTTGGCAATGGATACTGTAAATGTAAATGGGAAAAAAGTACCACTGTTTTACTTCTACGGTCGTTGTTTTTATGGTGTATTACTGTAAATGGAAAAACAATATTACATGTTTTTACTGTAAAATTCTGGCAACTGAGTTACCAGTTTTTTACCGAAAAATATTTTTTACAATGTACAATTTGATGGATAACTTAATTCAAAATCATGAGTCAAGCAGATCTTGAAGTCCTTTTTTTGATATTTGTTGCATTAGATTAAGTTCAAAATATGTGAAAATGCATGTATTTTTTTTCCTGTCAAAATAGAAAGTTGACTACATTTAGAAAGAAATAGACGCATGGTAATTCCAGGCCTTTGCGGGCCACATAAAATGAGGTGACGGGCCAGATATGGCCCCCGGGGCTTGAGTTTGACACGTGTGATCTAGAGATTTAGTCGTTTTCAAAAGTTTACATACACTTGTAAAGAACATAATGTCAAGGCTGTCTTGAGTTTCCAATCATTTCTACAGCTCTTATTTTTTTGTGATAGAGTGATTGGAGCACATACTTGTTGGTCACAAAAAACATTCATGAAGTTTGCTTCTTTTATGAATTTATTATGGGTCTACTGAAAATGTGAGCAAATCTGCTGGGTCAAAAGTATACATACAGCAATGTTAATATTTGGTTACATGTAAGTAAGTACATAAGTAAAGTAAGTACTAAGTAAGTAAGTGAAACAAAAATTGAGCTGTTTGGCCACAATACCCAGCAATATGTTTGGCGGAGAAAAGGTGAGGCCTTTAATCCCAGGAACACCACACCTACCGTCAAGCATGGCGGTGGTAGTATTATGCTCTGGGCCTGTTTTGCTGCCAATGGAACTGGTGCTTTACAGAGAGTAAATGGGACAATGAAAAAGGAGGATTACCTCCAAATTCTTCAGGACAACCTAAAATCATCAGGTTGGGTCTTGGGCGCAGTTGGGTGTTCCAAATGGTAAATGGGTTATACTTGTATAGCGCGTTTTTACCTTCAAGGTACTCAAAGCGCTTTGACACTATTTCCACATTCACCCATTCACACACACATTCACACACTGATGGCGGGAGCTGCAATGCAAGGCCCTAACCACGACCCATCAAGGACACAACGGACGTGACAATGTTGGTAGAAGGTGGGGATTGAACCAGGAACTCTCAGGTTGCTGGCACGGCCACTCTCCCACGCCATCCCCAAACATACGTCAAAAGTGGTAAAGGAATGGCTAAATCAGGCTGGAATGAAGGTTTTAGAATGGCCTTCCCAAAGTCCTGACTTAAACGTGTGGACAATGCTAAAGAAAACCAACAAATTTAGATGAACTGCACCAATTTGTCACCGATTCTGTTCATAACTTTTATGGACAGAATTTCTAGGCGCAGTCAAGGCGTTGAGGGGATCTGGTTTGGTGGCTGCAGGATTAGGTCTCTGCTTTTTGCAGATGATGTGGTCCTGATGGCTTCATCTGGCCAAGATCTTCAGCTCTCGCTGGATCGGTTCTCAGCCGAGTGTGAAGCGACTGGGATGTGAATCAGCACCTCCAAGTCCGAGTCCATGGTTCTCGCCCGGAAAAGGGTGGAGTGCCATCTTCGGGTTGGGGAGGAGACCCTGGCCCAAGTGGAGGAGTTCAAGTACCTGGGAGTCTTGTTCACGAGTGAGGGAAGAGTGGATGGTGAGATCGACAGGCGGATCGGTGCGGCGTCTTCAGTAATGCGGACGCTGTATCGATCCGTTGTGGTGAAGAAGGAGCTGAGCCGGAAGGCAAAGCTCTCAATTTACCGGTCAATCTACGTTCCCATCCTCACCTATGGTCATGAGCTTTGGGTTATGAAAAGGACAAGATCACGGGTACAAGCGGCCGAAATGATTTTCCTCCGCCGGGTGGCGGGGCTCTCCCTTACAGATAGGGTGAGAAGCTCTGTCATCCGGGGGGAGCTCAAAGTAAAGCCGCTGCTCCTCCACATCGAGAGGAGCCAGATGAGGTGGTTCGGGCATCTGGTCAGGATGCCACCCGATCGCCTCCCTCGGGAGGTGTTTAGGGCACGTCCGACCGGTAGGAGGCCACGAGGAAGACCCAGGACACGTTGGGAAGACTATGTCTCCCGGCTGGCCTGGGAACGCCTCGGGATCCCCCGGGAGGAGCTGGACGAAGTGGCTGGGGAGAGGGAAGTCTGGGCTTCCCTGCTTAGGCTGCTGCCCCCGCGACCCGACCTCGGATAAGCGGAAGAAGATGGATGGATGCACCAATTTTGTCAAGAGGAGTGGTCAAAAATTCAAGCAGAAGCTTGTGGATGGCTACCAAAAGCGCCTTATTGCAGTGAAACTTGCCAAGGGGACTCTCTGTAAGGCACCAGTTCCATTGGCAGCAAAACAGGCCCAGAGCATAATACTACCACCACCATGCTTCACGGTAAGAATGGTGTTCCTGGGATTAAAGGCCTCACCTTTTCTCCTTCAAACATATTGCTGGGTATTGTGGCCAAACAGCTCAATTTTTGTTTCACGTACTTACTTTACTTACGTACTTACTTACATGTAAGAAAATATTAACATTGCTGTATGTATACTTTTGACCCAGCACATTTGCTCACATTTTCAGTAGACCCATAATAAATTCATAAAAGAACCAAACTTCATGAAAGTTTTTTGTGACCAACAAGTATGTGCTCCAATCAGTCCATCACAAAAAATAAGTTGTAGAAATGATTGGAAACTCAAGACAGCCATGACATTATGTTCTTTACAAGTGTATGTAAACTTTTGACCACCACTGTAGGTGTTGAAGACCCCGAAAGGGACAAGCGCTAGAAAATGGATGGATGAAAGTTTAAAAAAAAACGTTTATGGCTGAAACTCTTTTGGGTCCCGGGGAGCTTTAAGAGGGATCCCCAAGGGTTAAGAAAATCCCCAACTTGACCCCAGCAGCGTCTGACAGCATCCCCACTCAGACCGGCCTTTGGAGCTCCTGTCCTTTGCCCGTGCGAGCCGCCTCCGTGCCGTGTGGTGCCAATAAGAACCAATAAAAACACGCCGAGAGGGGACAGACGGGACTTGTCTGCAAGTGGCGTGCGGACAGAAAGGCGGAGTCATGAGCGCGGTCTGCCCGGTGCGTTCTGTCAGCATCTTTTTAACCCACGGTGGTCCAGCGTCACTCAGGAAACACATCCGTGCTACTTGGACATGTCTTTCCCACCACTGCCACTCGGGGTGAGCAAAGTGCACCTGTGGACGCCCACACGAGTCCATGCATATCACGGGTTAGTTCATCTTCCACGGATTACTTTCATTTTTAGAGCAGGAGTTGGTCTCCGACATGAGCACAAACACCTTTTTTCGTGAGGCTCCTCTTTGACTTATTGCGTTGACGTGCAAGTAGGTGTGCAACAAGCCTTCGACGTGCACAGGACCTTCACTTTCATGGTGGACTTCCCGCGCTGGCTCTCTCTATACATATATTTACACTGTATATCTTACTCTTCACTTTTAGGCAAAGACAAAAAAAAACACTGAAAGCTTAGCTGTCTTTCTACGGATTAAAAAAACATAGCTATGACAATTTCTTAAACAAACAAAAAAAAAGGTCGACACTTTTTATTGTGGTATTTGTATTTCAATTTTTGTATCAAGACTGTGAACAGCTGTCTCTGTGTGTGAGTGAGTGTGTGTGTGTGAGAGTGACAGAGTGTGTGTAGGGACAAGTGTGCACAGATGTGTGACATGCATGTGAGTGTTTTCACCCTCGTCTGGATCACTGGAATCAAACCTCAAATCTAAGGACACACATCGGTGATGTTGGAATTCTACAATAAACGTCCTCTCCTTGTACAGCATCAACACCTGTGTGGCTCTTTTTTGGTCTCCTCGTCTAGTGGGGAAGACCAGTAACTAGTTACAGTTACTATTTACTTTATTTCAAAAGTAACTCAGTTACTTACACCAAAAAGTAATGCGTTACTGTGAAAAGTAACTATTTAGTTACTTCTTTTTTTCCCCCTTTTTTTTTTAAGGCTCCCATTAATGCCCTTTTAGCCTTCATTTCAGTACTGTTATTGCACTGGAGAATAATACAATGTGTTGATCAACTTAACATGCATTTGCATCACTGAACTCAGAAAGCAATGTGGTCTACATACAACACACAAAGACAAAGATATGTTTCAAAGGGCCAATTTATTTCCAGGCCAGAACAAATTGACAAAACTATTTTAAATAGCTGCAACATAATGGCACTTTAACTTTAAGTAGATAGGATCTTTGATCCAAGACACAACTTACATTTAACTAAAATGTTATTTTCTTTGTGCTCGACAAAAGAAAAGTATTGAGAATGTCTCCATGTTAAGAAACTCCATTTCTGGCTTCACCGTGATGTCTTGTTAGTTGTTATGAGAGTAGCGTATGTGTGTGTAATCCTACTCTTGATTATAATGGTATTCAATATTTCTATCTAACCTACTTAGTTTCCAACCTTGTCAAATGATATGAAAACATCTGTTAATCACAAATAGTGATTATTTAACACATAAACCCTAGGTTTAGGTCAGGCTGGTAAGAAAAATAAGTACTAACCAAATATACAGCATAAAAGGGACCGACGAAAAATACAATGTATGTGCTAAAATAAACTAATTATTGGTAAATACGTTTTCTCACAAAAATGTAACTAAAAAATAAAGTGCCAACAAAATTCAGCTTTAGAACCATAGAAACTTCTCAACGACTTCAGCCTGTTTGAAGTTGTCACTACTGCCACGAGTGGTGGGAAAGTGTATTACAAGTGAGTATTGCTGCAGCGCAGAAACATCTTTTCTAGCAGCCCTAGAGAGGGCACTGGCCCTATGGTTAAGAAACACTGTTAGAGAAGATGCTTTTATTCTCTATTGTCAATTAAAAACATTTGCTGATGTTAAAATAGTTTGTACTTTACACGAGGGTCATAGTAAGTAATATTTAGTTAAAAATGTACAACAGTCATGTATGGAATATACTGTAAAGATTCTAGAACACTCCAAAATGGGATTTCAATTCGAATTTGAATTGATATTCTACTTCCTGTCTGCATGGTCAATTAAAATTTGTCGAAAATGTAATTGGAATCCTACATTCCAGAAACACATATGTTGGACTCATTGAAGACCTGTTCTCTCTCTCACACACACACACACGCACACACGCATTGTTACCTTCTTGAGACCTCCCAAAAAATGCCTACCTCTTTAGGACCACCCTTTCTAGATATATAAAGATTAGTATTTACAACATTAATAATATATACATACTATGCAAATATAAAAAAGGTAAGCTTTTAGTTTTTTGATGTTCGTAATTGGTTTTTAATCTTCATTATTTACTAGTATGTCTCTATATACTATTTTTTTTTTATTATTAATTTTGGACAAAAGGGGCACGTTTCAATTTCTTACACACACTTGTTATTACATATGTTGACCAGAGGGGGAGCACTTCAAATTTTTTTACACACTTGTTATTTCATATGTTGACCAAAGGGGGAGCACTTTTAAGACCGACACACAGTCAATTTGAAAAATCCCTCCTTTTTGGGACCACCCTCATTTTGATAGATTTCCCCACAAGGGGTGCAATTGAGACATTCTCTATTAGATGCAATAGTTTTCCGTACTAGGACCATGATTTCGGTCCTAACTTGTTTACCGGTCCTCATAAGGAAGGTACTTTGTACTTGTTGATGTCTCAAGAAGGGTAGAAATACAAGAACACACACACACACCTATGGACTATTAAGATAAATCAAAAGTCATGTAGAAATATGATGTAAAGCAGTGCGGTGGCATGGAGGGGAGACATGCTTTATCAGTATCATGCAGTATTATGTTTTCAACCCCACTTCCAAAAGCTTTTTTGATAATGACTCCCTCATTTTGAGTTTAAAAAAATGTTTTATTCATTTTTTTAAGCGTTTTATATAGTGTGTTCCTAGGCTGAGTGAATGTTGCTGATCAATTTAAATGTGTAATTATTTATTGAGTTTATTTAATTAAAATGTTCAGTATCGTTTGGTTCAAGTTTGGTCAAAAATGTCATTTATAAAATCAGTATTTTTTTATTTTTTTTTTTATTTCAGGCAAAATGACGCACTTCAAATCTCTTACAAACTAAAACAATGTAATAAAGTTATTCTGTGTTATAGGTTGAGCTATATTTATTTGTTGTTTTCTTTAACGTTAATAAGGATAGCTAAAATTATGTGCGAAGCAAACTATAACTTGCTACCAAATAATGTACAACAATTCTTCTCAACTAAAGAGAAATATAACCTTAGAGGAAAATCTAATTTAAAACATTTATATGCACATACAACACATAGAACCTTTAGCATATAAGTATGTGGAATTAAATTATGGAATGGATTAAGTAAAGAAGTTAAACATTGTACTGAAATGATCCAGTTTAAGAGGTTGTTCAAATTAATAGTGCTTACAAAGTACAAAGAACTATGATAAATACTTTCAACCTTATTGAAAATAAGATATTCTTCATCTCAGTATGTTAATAATGACTGACTTAACTAATTACATATTACAAAACTGTTGTATTACTCATTCACGGATGTCATTTTACTATAAAAAGGTCAGTAAATGAATGTATATATTTGTAAACGCTCTGAAGTGGGAAAGGGGTAGGATTAAAAAAGCTTTGCTTCTTCCTACTCCTTTGTTACTGGGTACTTTCTAATACGTTGCTGCCTCGGAGACTTTGTACGTGTAAGTAATGTGCAACAATGATTATTTGATACTTGTTTATATTGACAAATATCACCTTTTATTGTTCAATGATTATTACCTTATAGCTTGTGTGCTATTGTGTGCTTAGCTGTTGTGTAGCTGCTAGCTCCTAGTTGCCTACTCTTTTTTTCAATATTTTTTTAATGTATTTTTTTAATTGTTTTTTTTTTCATACATTTTTTTTAGACTTGTCTAATGTTTTTTTTGTCATAATATTTAATACAATACATGTTTTCTACTAAATGTGACATAAATAATCACATAAGGTCGGTTTCTAATGTTTATTTGACATCATATTTAATAGTTTTTCAACTTGTTTATTAAGTCGGGGTCCACATAATCAATTCACAATTATTCATGCTTTTATAACAAACAAAATAAGCCTCTTATAGAGTGAATTGGGATTGTAATTAGAGATGTTAAATGCTTTAAAATGTAATATCGGAAATTATCGGTATCGTTTTTTTATTATCGGTATCGTTGTTGTTGTTTTTAGATTAAATCAACATAAAAAACACAAGATACACTTACAATTAGTGCACCAACCCCAAAAACCTCCCTCCCCCATTCATTCACACAAAAGGGTTGTTTCTTTCTGTTATTAATATTGTGGTTCCTACATTATATATCAATATATATCAATACAGTCTGCAAGGGATACAGTCCGTAAGCACACATGATTGTGCGTGCTGCTGGTCCACTAATAGCACTAACCTTTAACAGTTAATTTGACTCATTTTCATTAATTACTAGTTTCTATGTAACTGTTTTTATATCGTTTTACTTTCTTTTTTTATTCAAGAAAATGTTTTTAATTGATTTATCTTATTTTATTATTATTTTTAAAAAGGACCTTATCTTCACCATACCTGGTTGTCCAAATTAGGCATAATAATGTGTTAATTCCACAACTGTATATGTCGGTATCGGTTGATATCGGTATCGGTATTTAGTGCACCAACCCCAAAAACCTCCCTCCCCCATTTGCTTGCTCATTCACACAAAAGTGTTGTTTCTTTCTGTTATTAATAATATGGTTCCTACATTATATATCAATATATATAAATAAAGTCTGCAAGGATATACAGTCCGTAAGCACACATGATTGTGCGTGCTGCTGGTCCACTAATAGTACTAACCTTTAACAGTTAATTTGACTCATTTTCATTAATTACTAGTTTCTATGTAACTGTTTTTATATCGTTTTACTTTCTTTTTTTATTCAAGAAAATGTTTTTAATTTATTTATCTTATTTTATTTTTTATTTTTTTTAAAAGGACCTTATCTTCACCATACCTGGTTGTCCAAATTAGGCATACTAATGTGTTAATTACACAACTGTATATATCGGTATCGGTAATTAGGAGTTGGAGAATATCGGATATCGGGGGAAAAAGCCATTATCGGACATCCCTAATTGTAATGTGTCATAGGGTCGGAGAGAATGCTCCAGAATGTGCTTTTTTTGTTGTTGTTGTCTTGTTTGAGCGCGCCTATCTGACGGGTTGCCATGTCCGGCATCCAACCTGGCATCCCGGGCTCGCCAGGCCACCGGCGGAACACATAAACAGCCCCTCCCCTCCCCGCTCTCCTCTACGGATGCTGCAGTGAGTTGAACGCGCCTGCGCACATTCGATCCTCTTTTTTTCTTGGAAGGTAAGTGTGGCATGGCGCGTGTTTCTGCCCAGGGGGAGAAAAGAGGGGAAAATAACGGTCCTTAGCCGAGACCGTAGCGGACGGCAGGGATGCTAATGTTAACCCCCGGCCGGCGCGACGGCTTTTAGTCGGATATATTAGTCCGTGTTTGCGTGCGTGTGTCCGTGTTGGACGCTGGCAGGCTTAATGAAAACGGGCACGCGGCCTTATAGCGGCGCCCTCGCTACAAGTCGCTTGTCATCCTCTCCGCTAACACGCCCGTCTTTGCCACGAACGTGTCCGCTCCCAGGTCGAAAAGGCTTTTATTTAGTGGCCGGTTAAAAACGTCACGGTTGTGGCCCACTTTTCCCCGAGCTCGTGTTTTTTTTCTACTCACGTTGATATGAATGGAAGATCTAAGGCGGCTAGCCGCTGTTAGCATGTTAGCTCGCGCTGATGCGCTCGTGCGTCTCTTCGGCTAAATATGAGCGGAACTCTTAATTTAGCTCTCTTTTTACTTGAATCCCCTCCAACCGCTCCTAATGTGTGGATAAATTTATTCGAACGGTGTCAATGTACGCCGCACTTTTAAACCACCCCAACATTAGGATGCATTAAAGAAATTAAAAAATGACAGGCCAGCTAGCGTAAAGTAGCATATGCTAATCAAACTGTCATGGCAGCAAGTTTAAACTTCACATTGTCAAGTGTCTAATCTCCTGTTTTTGGTGCCGACACGTAGGACTGCTGGTGAAATGACTTTTTTTAAATTTATATTTATATTATTTAAAATGTGTTTTGGGGACTAAATAAGCGAGCGGCCAAGCCTCGTGCTGACGCGGGCACGTCGTCAGCGCGTCCACGTTTGTGTCGCTAAAAGTTGCATTTTTGTCCCCCCCTCTTTAAATGACTCTAGACCAAGCTCGTCGGCGTCATGTGCGGCTTTTTATTCAAAGTACGCAAGTAATATGTCGTCTTTATTTAGGAGAAACTTCCAAATAAGTTTTTGACATGTTGACTCCGTCTAATCTTAGCTCCACTTCACCGCTTGGAGAAGCAATAGTTTAAGCCAATAAGCCATAACACGTCTGACAGGTGAATGAGTGACAGTCATTAGTAAATACATGTTATATTTAATTGGAATCCTCCCAACATTCCAGAAACATTTATGTTAGACTCATTGACATCTGTTCTTTATCGCTCACACACATTCTTGTATTTGTTACCTTCTTGAGACCTCTGAAAAATGCCTACCTCTTTAGGACCACCCTTTCTAGATATATAAAGATTTGAATTTACAACATTCATAATATATACATACTATGCACATATAAAAATGTAAGTTTTTAGTTAATTTGGGGGAGGAGGGGTTTTTGTGTTTGATTGGCTTTTAATCTGCATTATTTACTTCAAGTTATTGCAGTATGTCCCTAGATGCATATTTATTTTAATAATTTTGGCCAAAGGGGCGCAATTCAATTTCTTACACATTTATTACCGTATTTTTCGGACTATAAGTCGCAGTTTTTTTCATAGTTTGGACAGGGATGCGACTTATACTCAGGAGCGACTTATGTGTGAAATTATTAACACTTTACCGTAAAATATCAAATAATATTATTTAGCTCATTCACGTAAGAGACTAGACGTATAAGATTTCATGGCATTTAGCGATTAGGAGTGACAGATTGTTTGGTAAACGTATAGCATGTTCTATATGTTATAGTTTGAATGACTCTTACCATAATATGTTACGTTAACATACCAGGCAAGTTCTCAGTTGGTTATTTATGCGTCATATAACGTACACTTATTCAGCCTGTTGTTCACTATTTATTTTAAATTGCCTTTCAAATGTCTATTCTTGGTGTTGGGTTTTATCAAATAAATTTCCCCAAAAAATGCGATTTATACTCCAGTGCGACTTATGTTTTTTTCCTTCTTTATTATGCATTTTCGGCAGGTGCGACTTAATACTCCGAAAAATACGGTACATGTTGGCCAGAGGGGTAGCGCTTCAAATTTTTACACACACTTATTTCATATGTTGACCAGAGGGGGAGCACTTTTAAAACAGTCAGTCCATTTGAAAAATCCCTCCTTTTTAGGACCACCCTAATTTTGATCGATTTTACCACCAGTGGTGAAAATGGGACATTCCTAATAAATGCAATGTTTTTCTGTATTGTTCACCGGTCCTCATATGGAAGGTACTTTTCCTTGTTGATGTCTCAAGAAGGGTATAAATACAAGAACACACACACACACCTATGGACTGAGACTTAGGCAAACTTTAACTTTGATGATCCACAAGGGAAATTGTTATATTATCATACTATAAGATTCTATTACTAATAAGATAAATCAAAAGTCATGTAGAAATATGATGTAAAGCAGTGCGATGGCATGGGTGGAGACATGCTTTATCAGTATCATGCAGTGTTATGTTTTAAACCCCACTTCAAAAAGCTGTGAACTAACGGGCACGTCGTCAGCGCGTCCATGTTTGTGTCGCTAAAAGTTGGATTTTTTTCCCTCTTAAATTACACTAGTCCAAGCTCGTCAGCGTCATGTACGGCTTTTTATTCAAAGTGTGTGGACGACAGCACGCAAGTAATATGTCGTCTTTATTTAGGACAAACTTTCAATTAAGTTTGACATGTTGACTCTGTCTAATCTTAGCTTCACTTCACCGCTTGGAGAAGCAATAGTTTAATCCAATAAGCCATAACACGTCTGACAGGTGAATGAGTAACAGCCTTTAGTATATACATGTTACATTACATACATATGCAGTCATGTTGACAAGTTGCATTCTTTTGCACATTTATTCTAAATATGTCAATCTGCAACTGCGATTAAGATAGTTAAAAAAAATACTGTTATGGCTGTTTTCTATATTGAAGTTACTTTTTAATTGTACTTGAATGTGGGCTAATTAAGTCATGGAGGAACGATTGACACCAAAATAAAAGCAAAAATCAAATGGTAATTGGAAGAATCACAAATTAACCAAACCGGTCTAATGCAAAATATCTTAAAACAATTCATACCATTTGTAAAGACTTTGAAAAAACTTTCCAATCGAACTTGAATCATTGCCATACGCCAAATATGTGATGTTTACTGTTTTTAATGTAACCTTGCTGCCCTCTTGGCCAGGTCTCCCTTGGAAAAGAGAACTTTGATCTCAATGGGATTTTTACCTGGTTAAATAAAGGCTAAAAAAAAAAAAGGGGGAGCTACGAATATTGTGACGTTAAAGAATCAGTCGGTTTTTTGTCTTGAATCATCCCTTAAGACGAGAAATGTGCGACCTATATTTTGGAAATTCAAGTTTAAAAAATCCTAGCTCCCTTATATTCATTCATGAAATAAAAAGTAAATGGATTAGTTCAATAACTCAACGGAAATCACTTAAAATCAACTTGGTAAATTAGCGGATACCATTTTGAATACAAATTGTGAATAGTTTAAAAACCTCAAACAGCATTTAGAGCAAATAATTGTGCAGTAGTATGATATATTCTCACTATAGAGGAGTTAGATAATGTTTGTGGATTTTCATAAGGGTGACCTCGGACTGTTTTAGCTAGCACAAAATACATTATTGAATGCTCAGATTGACTTCACATTCCAGGATTATAAAGGCATGTATAAACAAACATCTTTAACGAAAGGTAAAGCGTTGCAAACTTTAGGTGTAATTTTGTATGATTTTAGAGATTTTGCATGTTGATAAATGGCACTTCCGGGAATTTCAAAGTTGAGGCACTTCCATCATCAACCTCTGTCCTCAATTAGTCCAAAAATACTGCCCCCACACAGAATATTGACACACATCGCAAACCGCCTTGTTCTGAGTGGGCACTAGCGATAAGTAGGTCAGCGGCCAATTATCCCGTACCCAACTCTAATGTAGTTTATTTGTTTGTTTCAAGCCAAGTTTTCTCCATACTAACAGCCCTTGTTACCACTGGGTCCATGTATGTTTTTCGTCTTGGAATAGAAAAATAATTTGAATAATCAATGTTCCTCTTTTTCTTTTCTTTTTTGGTTCGATAAAAACAAAAGTGATCGTTATCTGAAATTATTTTGAAAATTGGAGATAAAACGGTGGAAAAATATATTCTCTATTTCTTGTTTAAGGTTTGGACAATGTGTAGATTTCACATGCGCAGTGTCTCTCTTCAGTATCCTCGTCTGTAAGTGACCCGGAAAAACGGAAGACGACAAACGATGTCTTCTAAACAAATATTCTACAGTCAAGAGTGTCCTTTTTGTCCTAATGTCCACAGACATGAACAATTTATTGACTCTCCATCGCGCAGGCAAACAGGTCTTTGTAAGTCTTTTCTTCTTCGGTTGTTCTGGGTCACTCACGAAGATACTAAAGAGACGCCATACCCGTTTCCCATACAAACATTGTATGGGAAATATAGAAAAATTGTTTTCCAATTGTTTAATATTCCCATTTTCGATGTTTAAAACACTGATAAAATCGGATAACAATCCGTTTTGAGTGGGTTTTTTTTTTATTATGAAATAGGGAAAACATTTCACTTTTTTTTTATCCACCGCAAAAACGGATGACAGGGACGTACATTGACCAGACTGGAGATCAGTTCCAATTATCGGCTTTTTTGTTGCCTGTTTAGTTTTTTTGTATTTGGATATTATTTGATGTGACTGTAGTCTGAAAGCTCTGGTCGCCTTAATCCGACAATACCTCTTTAAAATGAGCATAAAACAGGCTAAATTAATATTTAGGAACTCACAAACTTACCGTCTACGACTGCTCGCCCACACGCTCTTTGGAGCAGACCTCAAAGCAAGTCTTCCGCGAATTGCGAGAGCCAAAATGTTTGCTGTCCTCTGTAATATTCTATGGGCAATAATTCCTTTCAGAAAATGCTGATTTAATTTGCACAGAATCCTTGAAATTGCCACAAATGCGGCAGCACTGATACCTACTAGAATTGAAGCATACGGGTCGGATTGTGTTCACATTAGACACACTTTTTGTATTTTTTTAATTTATGTGAACGATTACATAAAAAGATCAGGTTTTACAAAAACAAATGTAATTGGACATCCTACCCTACAATGTGAACGTACACATAGAGATGTGATTTGTGGCTCTTTGAAAGGAGCCAGGTCTTCACGAGCCATTCCTATTCAAAGGGCTGTAAATGACTGGCTCATTATTTCTTAAGTAACTTTCTGACAAACAGTCACTATAGCAGTTATAAGATTTGCATCAGAATAATCTTGCACATCTCAACATATCCTCTACAGATTGGAGTTATTCTGAAACATGTTATTTCAAACATGCATACAGCATGTTGATGCATCATATTATTTATAGCTCTCTTTGCAACATGTTTGTAAAGGAGTAGGAAGAAGCCAAGCTTATTCAATCCCCTCTACTAAATAAATTCTGTAGATCACAAGAAGAAATATAGAAATAAAGATTTAAGTGTGAATTTCAAAATGGCGTGTACACCTGTACTACCTAACAAATCCACCACAGAACAATTATCCTGCACGGGTGTCCCAACTGGGCTATTATTTGATGTGCTATCATTGTTTTACTATTTATAGATATTGCTAACCTTTTTATTTACATTCTGTACATACTACTGTTAATCTTGTGTGCTAGTATGACAACACAAAATGGCCTGCAAGCGACTGGCTCGTAACTGCAAAACGCTTTTCATCGTTCACTCAAAAGACGTGTTCATTTGCAAACGTCACATCTTTATTTTGACTATTTTTATTTATTTATTTTTTCATGTGATTAAAACTGAAATGAGTCCATGTCTGTGAATGTTTTAGCAGCCCAGAAGCATCGCATCATGTCAGATCCCGATCTTGACTTCACGTCTGGCGAGTCTGGCGCCTCCGCCACCTACCCCATGCAGTGCTCTGCTCTGCGCAAGAACGGCTATGTGGTGCTCAAGGGACGTCCCTGCAAGATTGTGGAGATGTCCACCTCCAAGACCGGCAAGCACGGACACGCTAAGGTGAGACCCCAACTTGGGCTTATTAGTAAGGGGTCACTGGGTTGTTTTGACTGTCTAAGATGAATGAACTAATGTTTGGTGTGATTGTGCAGGTTAACCTGACTGGCATCGACATCTTCACCCAGAAGAAGTACGAAGACATGTGTCCCTCCACCCACAACATGGATGTCCCAGCCATTAAGCGGCTAGACTATCAGGTAAACATCTCTGGAACGCACTGTGCACTGAAATGTGACCTCAGGGTGCTGACTTGAGGGTCCGAAGAGACCAGGAACTCGACCCCACTTGAGACGTCCTCCCCTTTCTGAAATGTATTTGCTCAAACGATCAAACTTTTCCAGCGGGGAGTCAGTTTTCCTGGTGTAATCTATGACACAGTCTTGCTGGGTACCGTATTTTCCGCAGTATAAGGAGATAGAAGAGGAAGAAGAGGAGTATGATTGCCTGAGAAAGTACAGGAACGAGGCAGGGGATTTAAAATATAAGGCGCATAGAATACACGCTACAGTAGAGGCTGGGGTTACGTTATGCATCCATTAGATGAAGCTGCGCTAAAGGGAATGTCAACAAAACAGGTCAGTCAAACTTTATTAATAGATTACAAACCAACGTTCTGACAACTCTGTTCACTCCCAAAATGAATAAACAACTGTTTTATTATTTTCCCCGAGGTAAAGTCAGTGACGTATCTTTTAACAGCAAGGTATAACATGTAGTGCAACATTTATATCACATAGTGGAGGGCAACTTTTCCCTGATTCAATAAATACGTAAAAAACAGTGATACTGTTGCGGTAAATCAAACGTTAGTGCAATCACAATATAGTAACACTCGAAATAGTGCAGAGCAATAACAATATATCAATAACTCAACGTTGCTCAAACGTTAATGTCACACGACACAACACACAAAATAAACATGTAAAGCTCACTTTATGAAGTTATTCCTCATCCACGAATCCCTCGAATTCTTCTTCAGTGTCCGAATTAAACAGTTTGGCGGATACGGCATTGAAGTCGTCATTAATCGAGTCAGTGTCGCTGCTGCTCTATTCCCGTGTTCTACTGCGTGACTGATCGTCTTAAGTTTAAACTGCGTCGTAAGCGTGTCTTAATAGGAGCCATTTTGGGGTCTTTACATAAGCAAACGCCTCGCTCGGGATGATACTCGAAACCGATTTTCCCGGTTGTTCGATAAGAAAAGAACAGTCCTCGGACTCGAATCCCTTTTTGAGAACCGGTACCCGTTATCGAGACCACTATAGTAAAGAAAAAGAGTTGGTTCTTTATTCGAATCCCTGGGAACGAATCCCGTCCCGACCAGAAATGCCCCGTGAGACATCACAAGAAATGACGTCACGTAGCTCAGTCATTAGGCGCAGATAGGGAAAGCAGGAAAAAAATGGACCGGAAAAAGCGCTCCAAGGTGTAATAAAGTTCAAAACAAAAGGTATAATCCAATGAATAACTTTACTGAGAGATTTGAGCAGGGTACAAACACATGACGAACACTTTTACGACCAACCGGAAACATAGCAACCAGGCTAGCAACGCACCTCCTTTACGGCAGCTGTCGCGACGTTCTTAAAGCAACTGCAGCACTTGCATATATATACAACATATATGACATGATCTCCCTCTTCTAACTTTTGTTTTTCTTTCCTTGTAAACAAAACAAAATCACAATGTATATGTGTTGTCTGTCTATTTATAAATAATGCAGATGAGGCGTGTTGGCTGAGTTCTTGACAGCGTGCTCATAACCTCATTCTTAGCTGCCGGGTGGCGACATGCAACAACACTTTTCGGGGCGACCACGCATGCTCGTCACTCCCGTTGCATGCTGAGTAGTGTAGTTATATTCCCTAGCTCATAACATCACATCTTTCCCCCTATAAAGAAATAATGTTAACTCAATCAATCAATCAATCTTTATTTATATAGCCCTAAATCACAAGTGTCTCAAAGGGCTGCACAAGCCACAACGACATCCTCTGTACAACTCAATAAAGTGTACTTCTTTTTTTAGCTTTAACTTTTCTTTTTTTAACATTGTAACCACATTTGCAAACAACTTTTCTCTTCATAGAATTTTCTTTCAATAAGAGAAATAAAGTGCAAAAATGTCAAAGCATCATAACAAACAGTTATGTCAAATAGCAGCAGAAGTGCACTTTTTGGAGAGCTGTATTATTTTCCGTTTTGTGCCCAAGAGACTGATTTTATTTAACACTATTATTTATACACCTATAGTGATCACAGCGACAGGTTGTTTTTGTGTTACTGTATATATTTGTTTTTTTGAAAAATCCCACTTAATATACTTTGGGTAACAGTCAATATTTATTTTATTTTTTAGGGGGGTAACAGTCAATATTTATTTATTCATTAGATTTTATTTTTTTCTTATATAATAAAAGTGAGCTTTTGTTAAACCAAATATTGTGTGTTTTTTTCCATATACAACAACCTATCTGGACTTAAGAGAATCGATAAGGAATGGGTTCGATAAGAGGATTCGATAATAGGCTCGAACTCGATAATTTCTTATCAAACATCATCCCTACGCCTCGCGCAGTCATATATCCCAGCATGCACCGCGCGCTTCTTCTACGGGGGGGCGGCTGCTTACCGTACAAGAAGAACTTCTTCTACGGGGGAAAATAAAGTCGGCGGCTGCTTGCCGTAGTTGTTATTGATTGAAACTTTTACCTGATGGAGGCTCAATATTGGTCCATATATAAGGCGCACTGTCAGCTTTTGACAATATTGGAGGTTTTTTGGTGCGCCTTATAGTGCGGAAAATACAGTAGATTTTGTTAGTTCCAGATAGGGCTGCAACAACTAATCGATTATAAAAATAGTTGGCGATTAATTCAGTCATCGATTCGTTGGATCTATGCGCATGCGCAGAAGCAAAAAAAAAAAAAGTTTTGTAATTTAATTTTTTTTTTTAAACCTTTATTTATAAACTGTAACATGTACAAACAGCTGAGAAACAATAATCAAAATAAGTATGGTGCCAGTATGCTGTTTTTTTGATTTTTTTTCCAATAAAATACTGGAAAGGATAGAAATGTAGTGTCTCTTTTATCCGATTATTAATCGATTAATCGAAGTAATAATTGACAGGTTGATCGATTATCAAATTAATCGTTAGTTGCAGCCCTAGTTCCAGACCTTTTGGGCTGGATTGTAAAATTTGAAGCCATAAAGATGGCCCCCGACTTAAACAAGTTGAAAAACTTATTCGGGTGTTACCATTTAGTGGTCAATTGTACGGAATATGTACTTCACTGTGCAACCTACTAATAAAAGTCTCAATCAATCAAAACCCTTAGCTCGGACTGGTGTGAAGGCGGTAAAAACGTTGTGGTCTTCTCGTCGCAGTTGCTCAACATCACCGAGGGCTTCATGTGCTTGATGAACGACAGCGGCGAGCTCAGGGAGGATCTGCGTGTTCCAGATAATGACCTGGGCAAGGAAATCGAGTTGAAGTTTGAGCAGGGTGAAGAGTTTGTGGTGAGTGCAGGTCGCCATCTTGTATGTTGTCGTGTCACATGACCCCACTCAGATGTTCCACGTGTGCCGCAGGTCACCGTGATGTCCGCCATGGGGGAGGAGTCTGCTGTGGCTACCAAAGTCCAGGCCATCAAATAAGGAGATGGACTTTGCAGCCCCCTGCAACAAGCACCGCCCACAACCAGTCTCTTGCATTCTCATTGGTTCTGTCACCAAAGCGTCGGCCTCCACCGAACATCAATCATTGTTTTCATTTCATTATCTCTCCTTTTTAATTTCTCCATTTGCTGTCGGGAATGTTTCGGTGCAGCTCGCTGCCTGATCACTCACTTTTTGTTGGTAACAAAATTGACTTTATATAAAACGACTTCAAAAAATAATGATCAGCTGCTCATTCCTGCTTTATTTTTGCCTTGAAAGTGTTGCTCACATTCCTGAATGTTGACATAACGGATTCAGCTTTTGTATCATTTTTAAACATTAGATTTAAAGCTTCTTAGGGAGGAGCAAATTAAATGGGGGTGTTGTCCCAGTAGATAGTAGCTACCGGTTCTGGATGCCCCTCTCGCGGCCCTGCTTTCTGGTCTCAGTCAAGCGTCTTCGTCGCTGAGATGTTGGCGCAGGCGAGCACGTGAGGCCCACCCCAGCGTGACAAACATCCAACAGAAGTGTTGTTTTTTTATTTTACTGTCTGCTTAGACATGTGATTTAGCCTCAGAACGACATGAGGGTCCCGTGCGCTCACCTTTAACCCATGGAGGCATATGAGGCCCCGCCCCTCTGCCCGCAGCCATCCTTCCAGTACTAAACGAGTGCTTTTTTTGTTTCAATTTTTTAAGGGCGTTGCAAGTGTGGAAAAGCATTGTGAGCTTCCAAAAATGTGGGAGGCAGTTTGCAGTGAGCTTTCAGTTTGAGGAACTCAATCTGGTTGGGGGAGGGTGGCAGGCGCAAACTTTTTGTTCACTCGAGGCCTTTTGTCACCTGACTGGAGATGGCTGAAATAAAACGTTATAACAAATTGACCAACTCTGCTTTTGTGTGTGTGTTGATTTGAATACCTACAAAATGGACTTAAAATACTGAGGTTGTGTCTTATTACTACCTGCCTGGGTTCAGAAACGGTCAGCCCAATGCTGAAATGCAAACCGACTGCTACTTTGATGAATCATTTTTTCCTTAGCTGAGTCAAAAACAATTGGATGGATACATCAGCAGCTGTGGTTCTCGTGACTAATGCGTGGGTGGAGGAAGGTTAATGATTCACGTGGTGAGTTTGGGTCATCCTTGGACTGGTGGTTTGAAGAATAGAAACATAAGTAATGGACTTATTGTAATGGCACTCATACAATGTATGAAATAGGTCTTGTAGTTTTTATTCATATATGAGCTTGTCAAAATACTTGACGTTAATCCTGTCACCATACAGGTTAATCAAGGTTTATACCGTTTTATATTTTGTTTCCTTGTGTAAAATAGTGCTAAAAATAACCACAGTACAGCAACGTTTTTTTTTTTAACTTTAATTGCTATTGTTTTGTTCGACTCATTCATTCATGCGTGCGCATGCTCAGTAGCGCTGGGTAGCATTTTTTCAGAGTAGCACATACTCTCAGCAATATCAGACAAACGTAAATGTTTGCAATGAAAATGATTTAGAGTTAAACCCGCTATGGAGACGTTACTATTAAACAGCGTTGTTTAATAAAGGCGTATTTATGTTGCGCTGACGTTTGGAGAGAGTTTTTTTTTTTAGTTTTTTTTATTGAACAACAAACATACATTTATAATTCGTTCAACAGTCAAGGCACTTTCAACAAGGAAAAAAAACAAGCAAATACAGAGAGTATTAAATATTAATAAATAATACATTAAAAAAAAGACAAAAAGGACTACCTAAATCACTTTAAATGTTTTTAACATCAATTTAAGGGCTTTTGTACTCTTAATCATTCTCCAAGTTTTGATTGATCATTGTAAACCATTAAGCCAATTAGAAAATGCAGACCTTACTTTCATAAATCGGCATTTATGTAGAAACATTTTTGCCTGGAGCATAATATAGTTGACAGTCGTTTATAAAAATACCAAATTTGATGTCTTCTATATATTTTTTCTTTATAAACCTTTATTTACAAATTTCAACATTTACAAACAGTTGAGAAATAATAATCAAAGTAAGTACAAAAACAGTACAAAACAGCGCCAGCGGGTTGTAAATTCAAAGTAACTAAAATAGAATGCAATATATATATATATATATATATATATATATGTATGTGTGGGGAAAAAAAATCACAAGACTATTTCATCTCTATACAGACCTGTTTCATGAGGGGGTTCCCTCAATCATCAGGAGATTTTAATGGGAGCATTCACATACCATGGTTTATATAGGGCACAGAGTGGGTGGGTACAGGCTGGTGTAGGGGTGTGGTGATTGGCTCATGTGTTACCTAGGAGGTGTTTCCGTCTGTGGCGGCATGCTAATACAATTTCGCTGCGCTTGTTGAGGGATGACAGGTCTGGACGGTATATGATAAACAGTTTCTCTTTCAAGCATAGGTTGCATCTTTTATTACCACTATTGTAAGGTGTGCTGGATGCAAGAATTTGCCATGTTATTGAGTATTCAACATTATTGTCTTTGAGGTCCCAAATGTGTTTGCTGAGTTCTATGGTATTCCGCAGGTTTTGGTTCCTGAAAGAAGCCTTGTGATTGTTCCATCTGGTTTTAAACTCTCCCTCGGTTAATCCTACATATGTGTCGGATGTGTTAATGTCCTTGCGTGTTACCTTAGATTGGTAGACAACTGATGTTTGTAAGCACCCCCCGTTGAGAGGGCAATCAGGTTTCTTGCGACAGTTGCAGCCTTTGTTGGTTTTGGGGTCGCTCTGTCTGGGGGCCGACGGCTCATTTGCAATTTATCTCCTTCGATATCGAAGAATTTTACCCTTCCATCACGCAAGACCTACTGACTCAAGCACTAGACTTCGCCTCAGACTACGACTCAATCACAGGCAACGATAGAAACATCATCATCCACGCAAAAAACTCCATTCTCATCCACAACAATACACCATGGCAAAAAAAGAACAATGCAACATTTGACGTCACTATGGGAAGTTTTGACGGAGCAGAAACGTGTGAACTCGTTGGGAGTTTCCTCCTCTCCCAGCTCGCTAGCCTCAACCTGAACCTTGGTATTTACCGTGATGACGGACTGGCAGTGTGTCGCGCCTCGCCAAGGAGCAGCGAGAATACCAAGAAGCGCATATGCCAAATTTTCAAAGAGAACGGCCTACGGATCACAATTGAAGCCAACAAGCAAACCGTCAACTTCCTCGACGTCACTTTCAACCTGAGAAATAACAGCTACCAACCATTCACTAAACCCAACACAACACTCCAATACGTGCACCATGACAGCAACCACCCACCCACCACCACGAAAAGAATACCTACCGGAATTAATAAAAGGCTATCGATGCTGTCATCTAGCAAAGCTGAATTTGACCAAGCAACCCCCCCGTACCAAAAAGCTCTTGATGAAAGCGGATACAATTTCACCCTCACCTATGAACCCACGCCAGGAAACCAACCAAAAAAGAACAGAAAACGAAACAACATCATCTGGTACAACCCCCCATACAGCAAAAACGTCTCAACTAACATTGGCCACAAATTCCTCACTCTGATTGACAAACACTTTCCCAAAGGCAACACCCTAAGAAAAGTATTCAACAAGAACAACATTAAATTGAGCTACAGCTGTATGAACAATATACGACAAATTATCTCAAACCACAACAAAACAATTGCAAATGAGCCGTCGGCCCCCAGACAGAGCGACCCCAAAACCAACAAAGGCTGCAACTGTCGCAAGAAACCTGATTGCCCTCTCAACGGGGGGTGCTTACAAACATCAGTTGTCTACCAATCTAAGGTAACACGCAAGGACATTAACACATCCGACACATATGTAGGATTAACTGAGGGAGAGTTTAAAACCAGATGGAACAATCACAAGGCTTCTTTCAGGAACCAAAACCTGCGGAATACCATAGAACTCAGCAAATACATTTGGGACCTCAAAGACAATAATGTTGAATATTCAATAACATGGCAAATTCTTGCATCCAGCACACCTTACAATAGTGGTAATAAAAGATGCAACCTATGCTTGAAAGAGAAACTGTTTATCATATACCGTCGAGACCTGTCATCCCTCAACAAGCGCAGCGAAATTGTATCAGCATGCCGCCACAGACGGAAAAGTAACACATGAGCCAATCACCACGCCCCTACACCAGCCTGTACCCACCCACTCTGTGCCCTATATAAACCATGGTATGTGAATGCTCCCATTAAAATCTCCTGATGATTGAGGGAACCCCCTCATGAAACAGGCCTGTAGAGATGAAATAGTCTTGTGATTTTTTTCCCCACACATACATATATTGCGCTCTACTACGGTATCGAGCACTATTTTTTGGATAACCTTATTAAGACATATATATATATATATATATATATATATATATATATATATATATATATATATATATATATATATATATATATATATGTATATATATATGTATGTTTTTATATATATATATATATATATATATATATATATATATATATATATATATATATATATATATATATATATGTATATGTATATATATATATATATATATATATATATATATATATATATATATATATATATATATATATATATATATATATAACAAACAGTGCAAAGCCATATGCTCTAGGGCTGCGAATCTTTGGGTGTCCCACGTTTCGATCCAATATCGATTCTTGGGGTCACAACTCGATTCAAAATCAATTTTTTTCGATTCAACGCAATTCTCGATTCAAAAACTATATTTTCTCGATTCAAAAGGATTCTCTATTCATTCAATACATAGGATTTCAGCAGGATCTACCCCAGTCTGCTGACATGCAAGCAGAGTAGTAAATTTTTGTAAAAAGCTTTTATAATTGTAAAGGACAATGTTTTATCAACTGATTGCAATAATGTACATTTGTTTTAACTATTAAATGAACCAAAAATATGACTTATTTTATCTTTGTGAAAATATTGGACACAGTGTGTTGTCAAGCTTATGAGATGCGATGCAAGTGGAAGTCACTGTGACACTATTGTTCTTTTTTTTATTTTTATTTTTTTTTTATAAATGTCTAATGATAATGTCAATGAGGGATTTTTAATCACTGCTATGTTGAAATTGTAACTAATATTGATACTGTTGTTGATAATATTCATTTATGTTTCACTACTTTTGGTTTGTTCTGAGTCGTGTTTGTGTCTCCTCTCAATTGCTCTGTTTATTGCAGTTCTGAGTGTTGCTGGGTCGGATTTGGTTTTGGAATTGGATTGCATTGTTATGGTATTGCTGTGTATTGTTTTGTTGGATTGACTAATTAAAAAAAAAAAAAAAAAAATGTTTTCAAAAATGAGAATCGATTCTGAATCACACAACATGAGAATCGCGATTCGAAATCGAATAGATTGTTTTCCCACGCCCCTAATAGGCTCACTCAATTTCAGTAAATAACTTAAATTTGGAACACAGCATCATCGTTTTCACAGCTTTTTGGTTGTTAGAGTGAGAGAGAGTTTTAACGTAGAGTTCTAAATCTTTTTTAAAGGCACAAAAAACATGTGGGGTATTGACAAACTTACATTTATGAATATAAAACTTAGCCAATAGTATAATGAGGTTGCAAAGGTAAAAATCATTTTCAAAATTTTTTTCAAACAGTGTAAATCCAAATAGCACACATTTGTCATGAATATTGTCCAGGATGAAGCGACAACATTGATGCTTTTATTTTTTATTATTGATTCTTTTATTTTTTTTCTGTATCGTGTAGTTATAATTATATGCTTTTACTTGTAATTGTATTGAATTGTGGAGAGAGCCTCATTCGCCCTGACTCACTTCCGGAACCCCCTTTCCGGTTCTTTCCGTCAAACATGGCGCCGGTGAGTCGAGGCGGCTCTGTTCGTCGTGGCGTTTTTTTTCTATTTTTATAGGGCTTTGTCTAACAAGTAACAACATTTAACCACACCTGTTAGTTTAAAAGTCAACCTCTGGTTTGTTTTGCGAACTGGAGCAGATATTAATCCGTCGAAGGAAGTTCGCTCGTAGCTTAGCTAGCAGCGTTAGCTCCACACGTGTGTCTGTTCACAGATAAAGGGCTTAAAGGTCTCTATGTTATGCTCATTTTTTTATTTCAAAATCAAATGACTGGTTTAGTTGAATTTCATTTAAAAAAAATAAAAAAGCTGTTTTAATTGTTGGTGTCGAAGAGCAGTGAAAAACTGATTTTCATTTTCATATCTCATAAACCAATGTTAATTCTTGGTAAAGAAACACGGTAAAACCCACCAAAAGGTATGCGTTTTCATATTCCGACACTGGAAGTTTTTATTTTCAAAGTAAAAGCGGGGTGCGGCATCCGTGTGCATGACTGAAGTGCTGTTATTGATTTATTCTTTCTTTTATTAGTAGGTTGCACAGTGCAGTACATATTCCGTACAATTGACCACTAAATGATAACACCCCAATAAGTTTTTCAACTTCGTCGGGGTCCACTTAAATTGATTCATGATACAGATATATACTATCATCATAATACAGTCATCACACAAGATGATCATCAGAGTATATACATTGATTTATTTACAATCCGGGATGTGGGGGGGTGGGGTAGGTTTGGTTGTTATCATCACTTCAGTCATTAACAATTGAGAACAAAGAAATGGACATTGAAACAGTGTAGGTCTGACTTGGTAGGATATGTCATACTTGCCAACCCTCCCGGATTTTCCGGGAGACTCCCAAAATTCAGCGCCTCTCCCGAAAACCTCCCGGGACAAACTTTCTCCCGAAATCCAGGCGGACTCAGGTCCATGAGGACCTGAGTCCGCTAACCCACAATATAAACAGCATACCTGCCCAATCACGTTATAACGGTAGAATGATGGAGGGCGAGTTCTTGGTTTCTTATGTGGGTTTTTTGTTAGGCAGTTTCATTAACGTCCTCCCAGCGCGGCAACAACACACAACAACAGCAGTCACGTTTTTGTATACCGTAAAGCAGTTCGTCTGCCGTAAACAGCAATGTTGTGACACTCTTAAACAGGACAATACTGCCATCTAGTGCATTTGATGAAAGCACTTTTGTGCGTGCCACACATCAATGCATGCATCATCAGAGAGGGTGTTCAGCATGGTTCGAAAAATAGTGACAGAGAATAGAACAAGGATGGACAATTCAACCCTTAACTCAACAATGAGTAGATGAGTGTTGTGTGTGTATATGTGTAAATAAATGAACACTGAAATTCAAGTATTTATTTTATATACCGGTGTGTATATATATATATATATATATATATATATATATATATACGGTAGCTAGAATTCACTGAACGTCAAGTATTTCTTATATATATATATGAAATACTTGACTTGGTGAATTCTAGCTGTAAATTTCCTCCTCCCCTTTTAGCCATGCCCCCGTCCCACGCCCACCCCCTCCCTCCACCTCCCGAAATCGGAGGTCTCAAGGTTGGCAAGTATGGGATATGTACAGCAAGTAGTGGACATAGAGAGAGTGAGATCAGAAAGCATGAGAAAAAGTATTTACATTTGATTATTTACAATCCGGGGAGGGTGTTAGTTTAGGGTTGAAATTGCCTGGAGGTGTACTTTTATTGCGGTTTTGAAGGAGAATAGTGATGCACTTTCTTTTACACCTGTTGGGAGCGCATTCCACATTGATGTGGCATAGAAAGAGAATGAGTTAAGACCTTTGTTGGATCGGAATCTGGGTTTAACGTGGTTAGTGGAGCTCCCCCTGGTGTTGTGGTTATGGTGGTCATTTACGTTAAGGAAGTAGTTTGACATGTACTTCGGTATCAGGGAGGTGTAGCGGATTTTATAGACAAGGCTCAGTGCAAGTTGTTTTACTCTGTCCTCCACCCTGAGCCAGCCCACTTTGGAGAAGTGGGTAGGAGTGAGGTGTGATCTGGGGTGGAGGTCTAGAAGTAATCTGATTAGCTTGTTCTGCGATGTTTGGAGTTTAGATTTGAGGGTTTTGGAGGTGCTAGTGTACCAGGAGGTGCATTATCAACCAAACCCTCCTCATCCCACCCCCCGGATTGTAAATAATGTAAATAATTCAATATATATACTCTGATGATTAACTTGTGTGATGACTGTATTATGATGATAGTACCGGTATATATTTGTACCATGAATTGATTACGTGGACCCCGACTTAAACAAGTTGAAAAACGTATTGGGGTGTTACCATTTAGTGGTCAATTGTACGGAGTATGTACTGTACTGTGCAATCTACTAATAAAAGTCTCAATCAATCAATCAAAGACTAATAAAGCCCTTCAAATATATGATTATAGGCCATGTTCACACGGGTGCCTCAAAAACGCTTATGTTGGGGTTAAAACGATCTCCATCCACACAAGTGTAGTTTCAAAACTATGTATGCACACAAACATACATTTTGTATGTCCATTAAAGTGCATTGTCCCATGTACTATAACAAAGGAGATGTAATATACAGTACATCTATTAACAAGCTTATTGGTGTGTTTAGTGGGACAAGCGAAAGTTAAGTCGGAAAAATGCGGTAGTTTATCAATTATTGTTTCTGTGCGGCCAAGGAAGCAAATGAGTCACGGTTCGGAACCACTGTTTAAGTGTGTTTAAAGCTAACTAGGCAGTGTTGTTTAGCCTGGTAAATGACAGCTCACAACCGTGGCATCATCAGAGGACTACAAGACTCTGTGCCATGTACAAGCATACACAAAGCAGAGCGTTTTGGAACTCTACACTTTGGCCAGCGTTTGCAAAAGTCTGTTTTTTAGGACAAAAGTTTGCATTTGCGTGTGGACAAATGCAGAGATAAGTATACATTTATTAAGTGCGACCGAGCAACTAAAAAAAAAGCTGTATCCTTCTCCCTTGTTATGTGTAGGGATGTTAAAGACGATGTACGCTGCATTGCACATGTAACATCACTTTATTAATGATAAAATGTGTTATAATTCCATGAGAGTTTTGCACGTCCTTTAACATTCGGGTTTCCTTGGCCCCTTTTTTGCGTGCGCTGGTTTTTGGAAATAATATACACTTTACAGCACATGTGATATATCACAATGTTGCTGATTAAACGTGTTATGATTCCACGAGTGTTCATAATGTTCCTAGGGCTCTGTGCAAGTGCAGTAAAGATAATGTACATGTCATTGTATGTCTAGTATATGCCAATAAACATAACAGGTGTAATGCCAAGTCAGCTGTGGTTGCTTTTCCAGGCTTCTGTCAGACAAAATGTGCATGACAGCAAGTGCATGCATTTGTGTGTAGACAGAGACAGTTTTCAAACTATACTTGCGTGGATGGAGATAGTTTTTAACCCCGGATATGTGTTTTTGGAACTCTGTGTTCGTGTAGACATGTCACAACGACAACTGACATCTGCAAAAATCCCTTCACACGTATCACACAAAAGTGGAGGTAAAACACAATTTGGTCACGCAGCATAAGTATAATATTTACAGGCCAGTCTGCGACCTGGTATTTAGGTTTCTGGATATTGTAAAACATTGTTTCTGTTTGACTTCTTTATATGCAAGTAAAATCATTTCTGTGTCGGGCTCCAAATACATTTGAGCCAGGTACACAGGTACTGTAGCAATTATTCCTGCTTTTACTTTGAAATAAAAATCTTCCGGGTGTCTGCAAATGATAACACAACCGTTTGGTCTCTTAACAGCAGATTAAAGTTTTTGTTACATGCAATGTAAAATAAAAATGTAGTTATTCTTCGACACAAAAAAAATGCTTTGTCTTTTCATTTAATTTGTTAGCGGTTTAAAATAAAATTTATATAAACCAATCGTTTCTTGTTTTTTAATTTACGTTCATTAAAAAGGAAATTTGATCCAAATACATACTAATTTCCCTTGTGGATCATTAAAGTTTGTCTAAGTCTAATCCAGAAACAATGGGCCATGCTGGTTTAACTGAACATTTAAATACATTAGAGTCCCTGTGGCAAAAATGTAGTTGATATTTGCTTCAGACTTTATCAGCTTTAATCATGTTCACATTACATCAGGTTCAATGCAAGTTTAAGAATTTGTCATTTCTACTTTATCAGCGACTTAGGTATCAGAATCAGAATAGTTTTATTGCCATTGTTTGAGAACGGGCTCACAAACTAGGAATTGTTCTTAGTAGTTGTTGGCGTAGATAATTAGATAGCATATGCTGCTAATATTGATTTAAAACTCCCACTTTGTGACGCCACAGATCCGTCAGAAGAAGTTTACTGTTCCCAAGAAGAGTAAAAAGGGTCCTGGGTGGAAGTTCACCCTGGACCTGACCCACCCTGTGGAGGATGGCATCATGGACTCTGCCAACTTTGTAAGTCTTAAATCAACACGCAATATTTTTTTGGGGGTAACAACTACGATTCCATTCTATAAATTCCAGTCTTGGAACGACCATACTTTTCATTTAGTGGTCTTAGCAGGCTGTTAACGTTGATTCTGGACTAGGGCGCCCTTCCCTAGCTCCTATCCTGCTAGGGTTCCCTTCCCTAGCGTGTCACTGTGCTCTGCCCAATAGGAGATATTCCTTAAAGAGAGGATAAAGGTCAACGGGAAAACCGGTAACCTTGCCAACGTCGTGTCGGTCAGTTGCATGAAGAACAAAATCGACGTCACATCAGAGAAGCAGTTCTCTAAAAGGTGGGGAACATCAGAAAAGAATCATTAAAAAAAAAAAAAAAAAAAATATATATATATATATATATATATAAATATATATATACATTCATTACATACTAACATTCCCTATTGTCTTGCAGGTATCTAAAATACCTGACAAAGAAGTACCTGAAGAAGAACAATCTCCGTGACTGGCTGAGAGTGGTGGCGTCCAACAAGAAGACCTACGAGCTGCGCTACTTCCAGATTAGCCAGGATGATGAAGAGTCTGATGCAGACGAGTAGACTTGTTGTGTGGAACATTGCACAATAAATTTGCAGCTAAACAACTCCCATTGCTGGTTAGTGGTTTTATTGCAGTGCACTAAATGGCCAGAAGATGGCACCAAAGATGAAGATCCGTTATTACCTGAAGGTAACAAAAAGGTCTCATATGGCAGCTTTTAGAGCAGGGGAGTCAAACTTGTAAAATATATGATTTTGCTTTTGCATTTGATTATTATATATTTTTTTACATATGCCAGAAAAAACAAACTGATAATATACCAGAATTTTACTGGAAAAATACAAGGTTTTTTTTAACATTATGGAAAAACTACTACTTCCTAATTCTGGCAACTGAGCTGCCAGATTTTGTTTTCCACTTACAGTAATGCACCATGAAAACCACAACTGTAGATTGTATGGTAAACAACCTGGCAGTGGTAGTTTTTTTCAATTTGCAGTCTTGTGCTTTAAAAACTTCTGTAAATTCAATTTGCAGTAATATGCTGTAAAAACCTGTCAATTTAATTTGCATTACCCGGGTAAAAACCTGTGTAAATTCAATTTGCAGTAATATGCTGTACAAACCTGTGTAAATTCAATTTGTAGTAATATGCTGTACAAACCTGTGTAAATTCAATTTGCAGTAATATGCTGTACAAACCTGTGTAAATTCAATTTGCAGTAATATGCTGTACAAACCTGTGTAAATTCAATTTGCAGTATGCTGTACAAACCTGTGTAAATTCAATTTGCAGTAATATGCTGTACAAACCTGTGTAAATTCAATTTGCAGTAGTATGCTGTACAAACATGTGTAAATTCAATTTGCAGTAATATGCTGTACAAACCTGTGTAAATTCAATTTGCAGTAATATGCTGTACAAACCTGTGTAAATTCAATTTGCAGTAATATGCTGTACAAACCTGTGTAAATTCAATTTGCAGTAGTATGCTGTACAAACATGTGTAAATTCAATTTGCAGTAATATGCTGTACAAACCTGTGTAAATTCAATTTGCAGTAATATGCTGTACAAACCTGTGTAAATTCAATTTGCAGTAATATGCTGTACAAACCTGTGTAAATTCAATTTGCAGTAGTATGCTGTACAAACGTGTAAATTCAATTTGCAGTAATATGCTGTACAAACCTGTGTAAATTCAATTTGCAGTAATATGCCGTAAAAAACCTGTGTACATTTTTCGGTATAATCTGTTGCCAATTTTTCAGTGTACAATTTAATGGATATCTTGCTTTGAAATCATAAGTCAAGCAGATTTTTAAGTCTTTATTATGACAAAAACATTGTTTGGAAAGTATGATGTAATTGTTTCAATATTGGGTAATATTCAAGTTTAAAATGTATGTTCATGCGGTACATACAGTACAGGCCAAAAGTTTGGACACACCTCATTCAATGCGGTTTCTATATTTTCATGAATATTTACATTGTAGATTGTCACTGAAGGCATCAAAACTATGAATGAACACACGTGGAGTTATGTACTTAACAAAAAAAAAGTGAAATAACTGAAAACATGTTTTATATTCTAGTTTCTTTAAATTAGCCACCCTGAGCTTCAAGCACACCTGTGAAGTGAAAACCATTTCAGGTGACTACCTCTTGAAGCTCATCGAGAGAATGCCAAGAGTGTGCAAAGCAGTAATCAGAGCAAAGGGTGGCTATTTTGAAGAAACTAGAATATAAAACATGTTTTCAGTTATTTCACCTTTTTTTTGTTAAGTACATAACTCCACATGTGTTCATTCATAGTTTTGATGCCTTCAGTGACAATCTACAATGTAAATAGTCATGAAAATAAAGAAAACACATTGAATAAGGTGTGTCCAAACTTTTGGCCTGTGCTGTACATTTTTCTGTCAAAATGGGAGAAAATAATATATTAAGTAAGAAAAGATAAGGTACTTTATTGACGCATATTATTTACAGGCCATATAAAACGATGTGGCCTTGGATTTGATACCTGTTTTATTAGAAACTTCTGCTGTATTTGGTTTTGAATGATTTTTTAATTAAGTGTTGACATATTGCGTACTATTAGAACATGCTTGCATGTCCACAAACAAAAGGTTGCTCTCCTTACAGCGTAGCAGAAGTGTAAACAAGGAAATAAGCCCTTGACTGGCACTAGCTGCCGTTTGGATGCAGTCCCAGCAGCTCATCTGTTGCCCATCATGGGTGCAGCTTCAGGAATGCTTGAACATCTCACACCACTGTTCTCACTCCAGTGCCTTTTATAAAGTAAACACCGACCTCATGTCCACTTCTGGCCAAGTCCTGACTGTATTGGTGTTCACTCTGTGGTGCTGCGGGTGTCACCTGACCCTGCAGGTCATCTGACTCTTTGTGTCCAATTACCAGCACAGGACGACTACAACAATAATCGCGCACTGGAACACACTTCAGTTCATATTTTCTTTGCATATCAAGTTTGTGGTACATAACCTCTGTGTGTCTAG
>NC_084554.2:47672500-47682500 GCF_033978685.3 Nerophis lumbriciformis
AATAACCAACTGAGAAGGTGCCTGGTATGTTAACGTAACATATTATGGTAAGAGTCATTCAAATAACTATAACATATAGAACATGCTATACGTTTACCAAACAATCTAGTCGCTAAATCCCATGAAATCTTATACGTCTAGTCTCTTACGTGAATGAGTTAAATAATATTATTTGATATTTTACGCTAATGTGTTAATAATTTCACACATAAGTCGCTCCTGAGTATAAGTCGCACCCCCGGCCAAACTATGAAAAAAACTGCGACTTATAGTCCGAAAAATATGGTAATTTGCCTTCACTGATCTTATGTGGTGTGCCAGGTAAAGGTGAGGACACCTACCCCGACTTGCTGGCCATGTTCATCGCCCTGCTGGTCACGGTGATCGTGTCCCTCGGCGTGCGCAACTCGGTGGGCTTCAACAACGTCCTGAACGTGGTCAACATGGCGGTTTGGGCCTTCATCGTCATGGCCGGTCTCTTCTTCCTGTCCGCCAACAACTGGGAGGGCGGCATGTTTCTGCCCTATGGCTGGTCGGGGGTAAGTTATTGCTACCCTCCTGACAAATTTGGTGCTTTTATAAGAACCCACTGAATTCTAACTGTGCTACTGGGTATCCATTCACATAAAATCAAACATGATAACATGCTAACATTAGCATGCTAAATTTCTTTTGGATAATTTTGCAACTCTGTTTACCTCAGTCTTATAACTTGGTACTATACTTGACATATGTTAACAGTTAGTATGCTAGCATGCTAACATTAGCATGGTGACTTTTTTTTAGCCAATGTTGTCGCCGTACACCTCAGTCATATAACTTGCTACGCTACACTTGCTAACTGTTAGCATGCTAATGTTAATATGTTAACATGTTGATGTTAACATTGTTAATGTTTTTTGTAATTTTGCAACTGTTTACCTCAGTTATATAACTTGGTACTGTACTTGACACATGCTAACTGTTAGTATGCTAGCATGCTAACTCTTTTTAGCCAATTTTGCCACCGTACACCTCAGATTCATATAACTTGGTACGTGACACTTGCTAACTGTTAGCATGCTAATGTTAGCGTGTTAATATGCTTACAATGACATACTAACTTTTTTTTTTGATAATTATGCAACCGTTGACCTGGGAGGCATATAACTTGGTATTTTACTTGACATACGCTAACTGTTAGAATGCTGGCATGCTAACACTTTTTTTTAGCCAATTTTGCCAACGTACACCTTAAAGTCAAAAAACCTGGTACGCGACACTTGATAACAGTTAGCATACCGTATTTTTCGGAGTATAAGTCGCTCCGGAGCATAAGTCGCACCGGCCGAAAATGCATAATAAAGAGGGAAAAAAAACATATATAAGTCACACTGGAGTATAAGTCGCATTTTTGGGGGAAATGTATTTGATAAAAGCCAACACCATGAATAGACATTTGAAAGGCAATTTAGAATAAATAAAGAATAGTGAACAACAGGCTGAATAAGTGTATGTTATATGAGGCATAAATAACCAACTGGTATGTTAACGTAACATATTATGGTAAGAGTCATTCAAATAACTATAACATATAGAACATGCTATACGTTTACCAAACAATCTGTCACTCCTAATCGCTAAATCCCATGAAATCTTATACGTCTAGTCTCTTACGTGAATGAGATAAATAATATTATTTGATATTTTACGGTAATGTGTTAATAATTTCACACATAAGTCGCTCCTGAGCATAAGTCGCACCCCCGGCCAAACTATGAAAAAAAACTGCGACTTATAGTCCGAAAAATACTGTGCTAGCATTAGCATACAAACTTTTTTTTGATAATTATGCAACCGTTTACCTCAGAGTCATATAGCTTGGTACTGTACTTGACATATGCTAACTGTTAGTATGCTGGCATGCTAACATTAGCATGATGACTCTTTTTTTTTTTTTTTTTAAGCCAATTTTGCTGCTGTCCACCTCAGAGTTATATAACTTGCTATGTGACACTTGCTAACTGTTATCATTCTGATGTTAATATGTTAACATGTTAACATTATTAACATTAGCATGCTAATTTGTTTGGATAATTTTGCGACTGTTTACCTCGGAGTCATATAGCTTGGTACTGTACTTGATATATGCTAACTGTTAGTATGCTAGCATGTTAATTAACATGCTAACTCTTTTTTGTCAATTTTGCCACCGTGCACCTCAGAGTCATATAACTTGGTACGTGACACTTGCTAACTGTTAGCATGCTAATGTTAGCATGTTAACAGGCTTATAATAACATGCTAACTTTTTTTTGATAATTACGCCACCGTTGACCTGGGAGTCATAGAACTTTGTACTTTACTTGACATATGCTAAATGTTAGAATGCTAGCATGCTAACATTAGCATGCAAACTTTTTATTTTAGCCAATTTTGCAGACGTACACCTCAGGGTCAAATAACTTGGTACGCGAAACTTGATAACAGTTAGCATGCTAACATTAGCATATACGCTTTTTTTGATAATTATGCATCCGTTTACCTCATAGTCAGATAAGGTGGGATTGACATATGCAAACTGTTAGTATGTTAGCATGTTAATTAACATGCTAACTCTTTTTTGTCAATTTTGCCACCGTGCACCTCAGAGTCATATAACTTGGTATGTGACACTTGCTAACTGTTAGCATGCTAATGTTAACAGGCTTACAATAACATGCTAGCTTTTTTTTGGTGATAATTACGCCACCGTTGACCTGGGAGTCATAGAACTTGATATTGTACTTGACATATGCTAACTGTTAGAATGCTAGCATGCAAACTTTTTTTTTTGCCAATTTTGCCGACGTACACCTCAGGGTCAAATAACTTGGTACGCGAAACTTGCTAACAGTTAGCATGCTAACATTAGCATACAAACTTTTTTGATAATTATGCAACCGTTTACCTCAGAGTCATCATCATCATCATTTCTTTTTATACCTTTCATGAGAATGCATATATACAAGACATATACAGTTGACACTTTCATTGTTTTTTTGTTTCTTATACATTTCCGTGATCAGAAAGGAGCAGACGGAAGAATACTATTCTTATATTTATCTGCCCCCTTTTTAACACAAATTATTTAAGATGACTTCATCACTGTTCCCTCCACCAACACCCGAACTCCAACATACTTTTAATTTTCGTTTAAGCATTTTCAAAATGTCACGTCCAATCAAAATCAAAAATCAGTTTGATATAATTCCAGTTGTCTCTTTTTGTAACTCTTTTTAAATTCAAAGATATTCTTGCAACTTTTTAAGTCTTTCTTTAGAGAATTCCATGCTTTCACACCAGCAACAGACAAGCACATTTGCTTCAAATTTGTTGGCACTCTTGGATGTTTAAAGTCATACGGCCTTCTGTGGTTCTCATCTTCAGACGTGAACACAAATAACTTTTGTAAGTCCTTCGGAAGAACTTTATTTGTAGCTTTGAACATCACTAATAGAGTATGCAATTCTACATTGTCTTTTAGTTGTAATAATCCTCACCTAATGAAGAGTGGATTTGTGTGGTCTCTATATCCTACTGTAAAAATTATACGAAAAGAAATAAATGCATTATGTTGCTGTGATATATATTTCCCCATATTTATACACAATAATTGAAATAAGGTAGAATAATTGAGCAATATGACATTCTCATTGTATTATACAGGAAACTGTATTTAACCTTGTTCAAAATAAATAAGCTTTTAGATAGCTTATTTTTCACATGCAATATATGAGCTTTCCATGTCAACTTCTCATCTAAAATGACCCCAAGAAATCAGATTTCAGACACCTTCTCAATTTTCACATTGTTTATGGATAAACTAACTTCTATCTTTCTTTTATTACGGAATACCATAAATGTAGTCTTTTCCAAGTTTAAAGATCATTTATTTACATCCAACCCGAGAGTCAAATAAGGGGGGATTGACATATGCTAACATAAGATGTTTACAATAATGTGGGAACTTTCAATCAATCAATCAATCAATCAATGTTTATTTATATAGCCCTAAATCACAAGTGTCTCAAAGGGCTGCACAAGCCACAACGACATCCTCGGTACAACGCCCACATAAGGGCAAGGAAAAACTCACCCCAGTGGGACGTCGATGTGAATGACTATGAGAAACCTTGGAGAGGACCACATATGTGGGTAACCAACCCCCCCCCCCCCCTGCCCCACCTCTAGGGGAGACCGAATGCAATGGATGTTGAGTGGGTCTGACATGATATTGTGAGAGTCCAGTCCATAGTGGATCCAACATAATAGTAAGAGTCCAGTCCATAGTGGGGCCAGCAGAAAACCATCCCGAGCGGAGACGGGTCAGCAGCGCAGAGATGTTCCCAGCCGATGCACAGGCGAGCGGTCCACCCCGGGTCCCGACTCTGGACAGCCAGCACTTCATCCATGGCCACCGGACCTGTGTGTCTCCCCACTCCACAAGGAAGAGGGGAGCAGAGGAGAAAAGAAAAGAAACGGCAGATCAACTGGTCTAAAAGCGGGGTCTATTTAAAGGCTAGAGTATACAAATGAGTTTTAAGATGGGACTTAAATGCTTCTACTGAGGTAGCATCTCTAATTGTTACCGGGAGGGCATTCCATAGTACTGGAGCCCCAATAGAAAACGCTCTATAGCCCGCAGACTTTTTTTGGGCTCTGGGAATCACTAATAAGCCGGAGTTCTTTGAACGCAGATTTCTTGCCGGGACATATGGTACAATACAATCGACAAGATAGGACGGAGTTAGACCGTGTAGTATTTTATACGTAAGTAGTAAAACCTTAAAGTCACATCTTAAGTGCACAGGAAGCCAGTGCAGGTGAGCCAGTATTGGCCTAATATGATCAAACTTTCTTGTTCTTGTCAAAAGTCTAGCAGCCGCATTTTGTACCAATTGTAATCTTTTAATGCTAGACATAGGGAGACCCGAAAATAATACGTTACAGTAGTCGAGACGTAACGAACGCATGGATAATGATCTCAGCGTCGCTAGTGGACAAAATAGAACGAATTTTAGCGATATTACGGCGATGAAAGGAGGCCGTTTTAGTAACACTCTTAATGTGTGATTCAAACGAGAGAGCTAGGTCGAAGATAATACCCAGATTCTTTACTGATTTGCCTTGTGTAATTGTTTGGTTGTCAAATTTAAAACTTTAAATGATTTTTTCCACCACTCATTAAATGCCATGGCGACCAGAATAACAGTTGTGGGGAATTAAAGGGGCGGAGTTAGACAGTGCAGTGTGCTTATTGGTGAACAAAGAATGGTCACTTCCTGCGTGAATTCACTGCGCCCGTGTCACACTGTGGCGACTCGTCCTTTGCGGTCAGGTGATGCGAGGAGCGGCCACCTGCTTCTACGCCTTCATCGGCTTCGACATCATCGCCACCACAGGAGAGGAGGCGCAGAACCCCAACACCTCCATCCCGTACGCCATCACCGCCTCGCTGGTCACGTGTCTCACCGCCTACGTGTCGGTCAGTAGAACTGTCAGCACGCCTTGTCGTGGTAGAAAAAACCCAACAAAGCGCTTCCTCCTCCAGGTGAGCGTGATCCTGACCCTCATGGTTCCGTACGACCTGATCGACAGCTCAGCTCCTCTCATGGAGATGTTCGCCGCGCACGGCTTCCTGTGGGGGAAGTACACGGTGGCGGTGGGCTCCATCGCCGGGCTCACCGTGTCCCTGCTGGGCTCGCTCTTCCCCATGCCACGGGTCATCTACGCCATGGCACGGGACGGCCTACTCTTCAGGTGAGCATGAAGCGCTGACTCTCCAGAGCGACAACCTTTACTTGCGTGTGCTCGCTGCGCAGGTCCCTGGCGCACGTCTCGGCGCTCACGCACACCCCGGCGGCGGCCTGCGTGGTTTCGGGGAGCCTGGCGGCGCTGCTGGCTCTGCTGGTGAGCCTGAGCGACCTCATCGAGATGATGTCCATCGGCACCCTGCTGGCGTACACGCTCGTCAGCGTGTGCGTGCTCGTGCTGCGCTACCAGCCTGAGGATGCGGAGGGCGGTCGCCATGACGACTTGGCGCAGCAACTTCCCGCCAAAGAAGACCCGGAGGCTGATGCCGACTTCCACACGGGGGACGCGTCGCCGCTGCAAAGGCTGCTGGGAGGTCACTACTACACCCTAAGAGCCAGACTGGATGTACCGGACGCGTCGGTACGCCCCACCGCCGCGACGGGTCGCACGGTGACCCGCTGCACCCTCCTCTTCTTCTGCCTGTCCTTCCTGCTCTGGACCACCATCATATTCGGCGTGGAGCAAGGAAGCGGTGTGGGCGCTGTCGTCTCAGGCCTGACGGCGATGCTAATGGTGGGCTCGTTGACGAAGCTTTTGATCACCATCATACAGCAGCCGGAAAGTGGGCGGAGCTTGCCCTACATGGCGCCCTGTGTTCCGTTTGTGCCCGCCGCCGCCATCTTGGTCAACAGCTACCTCATGCTCAAGCTGTCGCCTCTCACCTGGGCCAGGTTCTCCATCTGGTGCGTCATCGGTGAGTCCGCTGCACGGTTGCTACGGTTACCTAATCGCGCTCATGCAACCTTGCATTCAGGTCTGCTGATCTACGCCTGCTACGGCGTATGGCACAGCACGCTGGAGGTCAACGCCCGCGAGGAGCAGGCGCACGCCAGCTCTTATCAGCGCTTTGACGACCACCTGGACGACACCGTCACCGCCGACGACCACCAGGACGAGGGTGATTACCAGGGCTGGTCCGCCCCGCAGGAGAGGGACTACCACGACCAGCACGATGACGGCGGCAGATACCAGTGTGGACCTGCGGGTCAGTACACGACTTGGGGGCGGAGCAATGACGGCTTTGACGACGAAGAGCACTGAAACAGGAAGTGAGCGGGGCTTGTTATCGCCTTTTTAACCACGTTTTCTACCGTAAACGCTCCAAATAAGGCCTATATTTAAGTGCGTGGTTTTTAGTAACGCCACAAGATGGCAGTAGCATCCAGCACCTTAGTCTACCTCGTCATGCGCTTTAAATTGTCCTGTGTGTTAGTTTTACTCTTCTTGTTGACGACAATTAGGGATTTGTGGCTCTTTTAAAGAGCCGTTCAAAAGACTGGCTCGTTATTATAGTTTAGTTTTTTATTCGTCAAGCAAACAATCACTTGTAATAGTTATACAATACTATGTTAAATTACACAAATATTACTCTATTGGTGGGAGTTATCCTGAAAAAATCGCTCCCTCACCTAAAACATTTGAACAATATTGAGAAAAATACACAAATGAGTAAGAATAAAATGATTTGATGGATATGCAATGTTGATAAAACTATAATAGAAAAGCGAACATGATGAAGAAAATGTGAGTACAAAATTGGTGTGTTCGCTGAACTACTGCCCTTTAGGATAATGAACCCAAAAAGTGCAAATAAAAGACAAAATAAATACAAATTAAAAAATAATGATAATTAAAAAATATGTACATATATTTATATATATATAAATATATTAGGGGTGTCCGAAAAAAAATCGATTTTGAATTAATCACGATTCTTAATTTATTCAAATAAAAGAAAATATCTGTTGAAAATTTTTTTTTTCTCCAAAAAAAATCTGTCCTGTCCAGCCACTTTTGTAAATGTTTGGGTAGAATTTTATCAAAGAAAACCAGTTTTTGTTTATGTAATATAAAAACTTATCAGAGCTGTTTATCTATTTTATGGATGAATGTTGTTAATCATAGAACTGGCATCCAATGTTATTAAAAAAAAAAGTATTGATTTCACAACATATATATATATATATATATGTATATATATATATATATAGTTTTTTTTGTTTTTGTTTTTAAATATATATATATATATATATATATATATATATATATATATATATATACATACGTATGTATATATATTTTTTTAATTAAGAAAAAAAAGCTAAATTTGCATGTGCATAAAAAACGTCTCCCAAACAAAAGGCTCACAACTGGGACTCGGTTCTCATCAGTCACATAAAAGAGTCGTTCAAAAGACTCGCTTTGTTTGTGAACGTCACATCTGTTGTTTACCACTCAGTGCTATTCATGCTGACTGAACAATTTGGGTCTCACCGTAGTTACCACATTGGCTCTGTGTTTGAAATATTTACGGTAGGCGAGCTGAGCAGCTTGCATTTGATGTGGATAACTTTTGTTATGCTAGCCCCCACCCTCCTCTTAGCTCAGGGGTGTCCAAAGTGCGGCCCTCACTATTGAAAAATAACATTAAAAAGTGGAATAATCATCCGATATCGTGAATCTCATTCTTCCCTATTCTAAATCGACTCATAATTTTCAAAAATCTACTTACATTTTTTTTTTTTTTTTTTTCAAATCTGTCTTATCCAGCCACTCAGACCAATCATATAATAGATGTAGATGGTCATAGTTGCTGTACATATTTACTTTAGAATAGAGAAGTGTTAGATACTTCTCCTGTTGTCTTATTAGGGACCGAGTCCCTTTGGGACAGAGGACCCTATTGAATTTCTAGCGTTTTATTATTATACCGCCGCCTCTTTGAGCTGTAATTTGACCCCCTTGACATGCTTCAAAACTCACCAAATTGGACACACACATCAGGACTAGTGAAAATTGCGATCTAATCAAAAAACCAAACTCCAAAACTCAAAATTGCGCTCTTGCGCCCCCTAGGAAGAAAACACAGACAAAACTGCCTGTAACTCCCAGTAGAACTTTCGTAGAGACATGAAACAAAAACCTCTATGTAGGTCTTACTTAGACATACATTTCATACACTGACAACCCCCAGCAAAAATCAACAGGAAGTTTGCAATTCCCCCTTCAAAACAGTCACCTTTTTTCAAACATTATCTCCTCTAAGTGCGTTTGTCGTGTCGGCTTCAAATTAGCACAGGAGAGAGATTGAACCCTTATGATTAAAAGTTGATGAAAGAGTTTGAATTACTGCTCCGGTTTGGATTTTATGAGCCCTCAAAATCCCGTCCATCGCTGCTTGCAGCTTTAATTTGTATTTGACTTTATTAAATGTTTGGGTGGAATTTTATTAAACAACAGTTTTTCTTTGAAGTAATATATAAATTACTGTAGAATTTAACATAGAATGTGTCTATTTTATGGAGTTAATCATAGAACTGGCACCCAATGTTAATACAAAAGTATTGATTTTGAATCGAGAATCGATTTTGATGAAGAATCGAATCGTGTGGTCCCCAAAAATTCACAGCCCCGTTATTGTATTGATTTTGAAAAATAAAAAATATCAAATTGGCCCCCGCATGTTTTGATCTGTCAGTGTGCGGCCCTCAGTGGAAAAAGTTTGAACATGGACGTGCTTTAGCTTGCTTGTTTGTCCTTTTTTATTTGTATGTTTGATGCTTGGCTGCTATGTGTGCTGTAGCTTTGGTGCTTTTCAATAAATGAGCATTAATCGGTGGCACTTTCAGTCAAAAATGTTTATTTGTCACAGCAACATAATAGCTCATGCATTAATTATGTTGCTAAATCCCGAGAATTGCTTCTTGAGCTAATCAGCGCGAGCATCTGGGCCACGCCCCCCTCACACGTGCACGCTCTTGGCGTGGTTGGCGGGGCGGTCCAGCGCCACGGCGCCCCCTCGCTGTCTGGAGTAGAAGAAACTGCTCTCCCTGCTGAAGGCCCCGGGGTCAGCGGGGGCGGGGCAACACAAGACCGCCGAGCCGCCCAGGAAGCAGAGCGCCACGCCCACCCAGCCGGTGTAGAGCGAGAAGCCGAACGACATCAGGGCCTCGTTTTGGTGAGCACCGACGGGGAACCAGACGGTGGACACCAGGCCACACACACCTGGAGGACATTTTCACTTGGTAAGTCTTCCCACAAAATCATGTTTTTGTTTTTTCAGCACTCACCCATAAGGAGTAAGAGCCCGCCGCCCACACGGGCACGCCGCTGCTTAATGGCGGGGGAGTCGTGCAGCAGCCGCACGCAGGAAGTGGACACGAGG
>NC_084554.2:47690000-47710000 GCF_033978685.3 Nerophis lumbriciformis
CATTTTAAATGAATTATGAGAATTTAAAATTAATTATTTCAAATATGTTTATTTTAATGTATAATCCTAATGCCTAGATGCAATAAGGAGTCAGAAAAAATACAAATAAAAATACAATACATTTTGATGTTTTTAGCAAAATATAATAATTTTATTTTATTAATAAATATATTTATTTTTAGGTAAGATAAACATAATAATACAATTTATCTCTTGTCTGAATGATTTAGTTCTTGTCACCCTGTTGTCATCCCGTCGTGAAAAAAGGCTGTCCTCACTCAGGTCCGCATGGAGCTGGAGGGGGCGTGGCCTCCAGCTCCGGCTGAAAATCGGGAGATTTTCGGGAGAATATTTGTCCCGGGAGGTTTTTGGGAAAGGCGCTGAATTTCGGGAGTCTCCCGGAAAATTCGGGAGGGTTGGCAAGTATGGCTTAAACCAAAAAATAAAAAGGCAAGTCCCGCTAGGAAAAGGCACTGAAGCATAGGAATGGCTATGTAAAACAAAAGTGAAACTGAACTGGCTACAAAGTCAACAAACACAGAATACTGGACGACAGCAAAAACTTACAGCGTGTGGAGCAAAGACGACGTCCACAATGTACATCTGAACATGACATGACAATCAACAATGTCCCCACAAAGAAGGATAGCGTACGCACAACTTAAAGAGTCTTAATTGCGAAAACAAAGCAGGTGCGGGCAATATCACTCAACGGAAGGCGTGAAGCTGCTACAGGATAACACCAACAAAACAGGAAGGGTCACCAAAATAACAGCGCAAGACAGGAACTAAAGCACAACACACAGGAAACAACAACAAACTCAAAATAACGACAACCTGGTGGGGTTTCATTGTTTAACCTTTTCTGCTGGTGGTGTGCCTCCGTATTTTTTTAATGAAAAAAATGTGCCTTGGCTCAAAAAAGGTTGAAAAACACTGGACTAAGGAATGAATGCACTTAGCACCAGGTCAAACAAACATTGCCATTAGCAGCTGTGGCTGTAGACCGGGGGTGTCCAAAACGCGGCCAGGGGCCGTTTGCTTACATTCTGAAAATACGACGACAAAAACCACATCAGAAGTGGAATAAAAAAACAAAAATGTGTACATTAAAGTGAAAAATGTTTTATGTTGACGCTAAAAACTAGGGATGCTTAATGTACTTTTTTCAAGCCGATAACTTCCTGCTTCTCACAATACAATTAACTTATTTACCGTACATTTTCTCCTACGCTTTCAACCCTGCGGCTTATAAGACGGTGTGGTTAACTCAGGGGTAGGGAACCTGTGGCTCTTTTGATGACTGCATCTGGCTCTCAGATAAATCCTAGCTGACATTGCTTAACACGATAAGTAATGAATAATTCCACTGGTAAAAATAACCACGTATCAACCAGACTACAAAGCCATCAGCAAAACCATACAGCACCAGAAGTCGCATTAATGGTAAGTATTTTATTTATTATTGGTTACCTTCAGAATAACTGTTATTAAAAAGAAAAAGAGACTTATTATACCGTATTTTTCGGAGGCAATTTAAAATAAATAAAGAATAGTGAACAACAGGCTGAATAAGTGTACGTTATATGAGGCATTAATAACCAACTGGTATGTTAACGTAACATATTATGGTAAGAGTCATTCAAATAACTATAACATATAGAACATGCTATACGTTTACCAACCGCTGTTTACCTTATTGTGTTTGTTTAATACACAGTACTGTATAGCACTTTATATTGTTAAAGGTGTACAAACCTTCACTAAAATATGGACTTTTGTCGAGGCAGGAACCCGTTATTCATGTTTACCTTGTTTCTTATGGAGAAATTTGCTTCACTATACAAACTTTTTGATTTACGAACCTTGTTCAAGAACCTATTAAGTTTGTAAATGGAGGTTCTACTGTATTGTATTGACTTTTAAAATCAAATTGATCAAAATGGTCCTAAGAGAAAAAGGTTTGGACACCCCTGCTGTAGACAAACTGTTAATGTTGTTTTATTTGACCAACGCCACAAGGCGGCAGTAGCTGCTTTTGAAGTATGGAGTGCAGATTTATCTACTTCTGCATGCGCTTTAAAACTTTGGTGGTGTCAAAGTCATGTGTTCAACCTTGTTAGTAAATGATCATGTTGTCAAGTAGAGCAAAGATGTTTCACTTTCTCATGCACTCCAAATCATTTGGAAGTTTAAAAAAATTACTCTAATTACAGCCTGCTTCCTGGCTATAAATAGTGAGTTGGGGACCTACTTGGAGGGGGCACGGCCAGGTGGCGACCTGGCGTGGCCGAGCTCTCCGTCGTCGTGGTGCTGGCTGGTGGTCGCGGCCGCAGAGGTGGAAAGAGCGCCGTTTGAGGCCTGGAAAGGGGAGGCAACAACGAGGAGGGTGGCTTGAGACAAAGAGAGGGCGGGATGGCGAGGGCCCCCGGGGGCGGCGGCCTCAAGGTGAGACTCTGCAGCTGAGAGAGGACAAAAGGACGTTCAACACCTGGTCCAGAAGTGGCGTTGCAGTCCGACGGCTCACCTGAGCTGAGGCGGGGTTAGCGGAGGACGAAGAGGAGGAGGAAGAAGGACCAGGTCGCATTGCGGATGTGAGAATGAGCTGCAGGGGGAAAAAAAGGATATACAGATTTATTGGTATGACAGGAAACCTCTCATGATGCCTTCATGGTCACCATGGACACGCCAGCATCCCCATGAGACATTTGTGTCTTCGCCTTTTTTGTTTACCATCTGAGCTCGTAGCAGCACCTGGTCTTGTCCAGACCCCTTGAGACCTTTCCCTAGGAGCAAGGCCTGCTGGGACGCCCTCTGCCTGACAGCGCTGGCGCTCTGATTGGTTCGCACGATGCCGGCGGAGCTCACGGGAAGAGGCTGCGACGCCTTGGGCAGAGAGAATCCACCATGTTTGACAGCGTATTGATGATACATCCATTCATTTGACTCAATAAAAGGTAAAAGAAGAAATATAGATGTAAAATACGTTTAAAAAAGGTAAGAAGATAAATAGAAGGTAAATAAAAAAGATAAAAGAAGGAAGAGAGACAGTAAAATAACTAAATAAACAGTTAAAAAAAAAGATAAAAAGTAAAAGATAAATAAAAGGTATAAGAAAATAAAAACTAAAAGGTCAATATAAGGTAAATATAAGGTAAATAGAAAGTAAATAAAAAGATAAAATAAGTAAATAAAATGTAAAAGTAGGTAAATAGAGGTAACTGGCAAAAAATTAAATGGAAGGTAAAATTGAAGGTAAAAAAGTTAAATAAAAAGGTAGAAGTCAATTAAAAGGTAAAAGAAGGTTCAAAGGGCAATTGGAAGATAAGGTAATTAGAAGGTAAAATAAGTAAATAATAGTTAAAAGCAGGCAAATAAAAGGTAAAGGAAGGAATACAGAAGGTAAACAATGGCAATAAAAGCTTAAATAAAGTGAATAGAAGGTAAATTAAGTAAATAAAAGGTGAAATAAATAAAAGGCAAAATAAGAAATATAGATAGTAAAAGAAGTAAGTAAAAGAAGTAAATAAAAGGTAAAAGAAGATACAAATGAAGGTAAAAAAGGTAAATAAATTGCAAAATAAGATAAATATAAGGTAAACAAAGACACATGGAAGATAAACTAAAACAAATGAAAGGTAAAAGAAGGACTAGAAGAGGTAAAAGGAGTAAATAAAAGGTGAATAACATGTAAAATAAGTTAAATCAAAGTTCATTAGAAGGTAAAGGGAGTTAAATATGAGGTAAAAGGGAATGTATAAAGTAGAATGAAAAGGCAAATAAAAGGGAAAAGAATGTAAATAACAAGTAAAATAAGGTAAAAGATGGTCAAAAAAGATAAATAGAAAAAGGTACATTGAAGTTAGCTGGAAGGTAAACATGGAATATAGACGATAAAAAAGGTACATAAAAGTTAAAAACGGAATATAGAAGAAGGTAAAAAAAAGGAATATAGGAGGTAAAGAAGGTTATAACTACAAAATATTTATTTTAACTATTTTCCCTAAAATACAAATTCAAGCTATAAAGTGTGTTTTATCTGATTAATCCAACAAAGTTGTCGATGGATTACTAAAATAATAATACTAATACATTTAGAGGAACACTACCTGTCTCCCAGGTGGACTGGCCGGAGTGTGGAAGGGTGTGATTGTGTTGGAGGTCGGCGTGGAAACGGTCCTGGTGTCCCCATTGGTCAGCGTGGTGGAAGTCTTTGTTGACAAGGTGGTCACTGTCGAAGAGGAAGTGGCAGAAGGAGAAGTGACATCACCAGAGGCGGGAAAAGGAGACGACAAAGTTGTTTTCGAGGCGGCGGGAAGGATGGGCCGAGCGTAGGTGCGGAGGGGGGCGCCCGTTGTCGAGGTCAGTTTGGGCGGCGCGGGGACGAGGACGTGCGGGGAGGAAGTCCTGGCCGCCACCATCTTGGGCACGGAGAGGGACGGCGCCGGGGTGAGAGGGGGAGGCGGCGAGGAGGTGACGGGCGTCTGCGATGGCACCGGGGAGTCCAGCAGCATGGGGTTGGGCGTGAGGCGTGGGGGTGTGGGCGCCGGCGGGTTGGACGGGTCGAAAGCAGGTCCATGTTCTGATTGGCTGGGACCGACCAGCTCCTTGTCCATATTCAAGACTTTAGCAGGCTGGAATACACAAACATCATATTTCACACAGTAAACAAAGACTGCAGTTGCTGATAAACACATCAATCAAACACGTGATGATGCAACACAATCCAAAATATTCTTGCAGTTTTGTTATTGAGCCGCCACACAGTTTATAGATCATCATTTATTTTTATTCCTTTCATGAGAATGCATATATACAAGACATATACAGTTGACACTCTCATTGTTTTTTTGTTTCTTATACATTTCCATGATCAAAAAGGAGCAGATGGAAGAATAATACTCTTATATTTATCTGCCCCCTTTTTAACACAAATTATTTTAGATGACTTTATCACCGTTCCCTCCACCAACACCCGAACTCCAACATACTTTTAATTTTCGTTTAAACATTTTCAAAATGTCACATTCCAATCAAAACCAAAAATCAGTTTGATATAATTCCAGTTGTCTCTTTTTGTAACTCTTTTTAAATTCAAAGATATTCTTGCAACTTTTTAAGTCTTTCTTTAGAGCAGTGGTTCTTAACCTGGGTTCGATGGAACCCTAGGGGTTTGGTGAGTCGGCCTCAGGGGTTCGGCGGACTCATCGTGTAAATAAAAACTTCTCCCTATCGGCGTATTACGGATACGGCAACAGCAGAAGTCACACTGATTTGCAGGTGTGTAATTTGTTGTGAATTTATGCACTGTGTTGGTTTTGTTCTTTGAACAAGGTGATGTTCATGCACGGTTCATTTTGTGCACCAGTAATAAAACATGGTAACACTTTAGTATGGGGAACATATTCACTATTAATTAGTTGCTTATTAACATGCAAATTAGTAACATATTGGCTCTTAACTAGTCATTATTAAGTACTTATTAATGACTTATTCGGCATGACCTTACCCTGGCCCTAACCCTCTAACCCTAACCCGGGGGTCGGCAACCCACGGCTCCATAGCCGCATGCGGCTCTTCAGCGCCGCCCTAGTGGCTCTCTTGAGCTTTTTCAAAAATGTATGAAAAATGGAAAAAGATGAGGGGGAAAAAAAAAAATTTTTTGTTTTAATATGGTTTCTGTAGGAGGACAAACATGACACAAACCTCCATAATTGTTATAAAGCACACTGTTTATATTAAACATCAGGGATGTCTGATAATGGCTTTTTGCCGATATTCCGATATTGTCCAACTCTTTAATTATCGATACCGATATATACAGTCGTGGAATTAACACATTATTATGCCTAATTTGGACAACCAGGTATGGTGAAGATAAGGTCCTTTAAAAAAAAAAAAAATTATTATAAAATAAAATAAGATAAATAAATTAAAAACATTTTCTTGAATAAAAAAGAAAGTAAAACAATATAAAAACAGTTACATAGAAACTAGTAATTAATGAAAATGAGTAAAATTAACTGTTAAAGGTTAGTACTATTAGTGGACCAGCAGCACGCACAATCATGTGTGCTTACGGACTGTATCCCTTGCAGACTGTATTGATATATATTGATATATAATGTAGGAACCACAATATTAATAACAGAAAGAAACAACCCTTTTGTGTGAATGAGTGTAAATGGGGGAGGGAGGTTTTTTGGGTTGGTGCACTAATTGTAAGTGTATCTTGTGTTTTTTATGTTGATTTAATAAAAAAACAAAAAACGATACCGATAATAAGAAAAACGATGCCGATATTTTCCGATATTACATTTTAAAGCATTTATCGGCCGATAATATCGGCAGGCCGATATCATCGGACATCTCTACTAAACATGCTTCACTGATTCGAGTATTTGGCGAGCGCCGTTTTGTACTACTAATTTTGGCGATCCTTGAACTCACCATAGTTTATTTACATGTATAACTTTCTCCGACTTCCGAGGACGTGTTTTATGCCTGTCCTTTTTCTGTCACATTTTGTCCACCAAACTTTTAACGTTGTGCGTGAATGCACAAAGGTGAGTTTTGTTGATGTTATTGACTTGCGTGGAGTGACCATATTTGGTCACTGCATGACTGCAAGCTAATCGATGCTAATATGCTATTTAGGCTAGCTATATGTACATATTGCATCATTATGCCTCATTTGTAGGTATATTTGAGGTCATTTAGTTTTCTTTAAGTCCTCTTAATTCAATTTATATCTCATGACACACTATCTGTATGTAATATGGCTTTTAATTTTTTGCGGCTCCAGACAGATTTGTTTTTGTATTTTTGGTCCAATATGGCTCTTTCAACATTTTGGTTTGCCGACCCCTGCCCTAACCAAATAACTCTAAATTAAGTCTTTGTTACTTAGAATATGTTCCCCTAGTGCAGGGGTAGGGAACCTGTGGCTCTTTTGATGACAGCATCTGGCTCTCAGATAAATCTTAGCTGACATTGCTTAACACGATAAGTAATGAAGAATTCCGCTGGTAATCCCAGTGTTAAAAATAACGTTCAAAATATAAAACATTCTCATGCATTTTAATCCATCCATCCGTTTTCGCACCTGTTCAAGAAGTCGCATTAATGGTAAAAACTAAAAAGTATTTAATTTATTATTGGTTAGCTTCAGAATAACAATGTCATTAAAAATAATAAGAAACTTATTATACTCTCAAAATGTTAGTCTTACTTAAAAATGCACGCATTTAGTTGTATTCGGTGTTGAAAAATATTACCGTATTTTCGGAGTATAAGTCGCACCGGAGTATAAGTCGCACAGGCCGGAAATGCATAATAAAGAAGGAAAAAAACTTTTTTGGGGGGAAATGTATTTGATAAAAGCCAACACCAAGAATAGACATTTGAAAGGCAATTTAAAATAAATAAAGAATAGTGAACAACAGGCTGAATAAGTGTACGTTATATGAGGCATAAATAACCAACTGGTATGTTAACGTAACATATTATGGTAAGAGTCATTCAAATAACTATAACATATAGAACATGCTATACGTTTACCAAACAATCTGTCACTCCTAATCGCTAAATCCCATGAAATCTTATACGTCTAGTCTCTTACGTGAATGAGCTAAATAATATTTTTTGATATTTTACGCTAATGTGTTAATAATTTCACACACAAGTCGCTCCTGAGTATAAGTCGCACCCACGGCCAAACTATGAAAAAAACTGCGACTTATAGTCCGAAAAATACGGTATATGGCTCTCACGGAAATACATTTTAAAATATTTCATAGCTCTCTCAGCCAAAAAGGTTCCTGACCCCTGTCCTAGTATCCAAATAACTCTAAATTAAGTCTTTGTTACTTAGAATATGTTCCCCATACTAAAGTGTTACCAAAAACATATAACTTTGTCTTGAATTTGAAAAAAAACATTTTATTTTTCACTAAAGAAGGGTTCGGTGAATGCGCATATGAAACTGCTGGGGTTCGGTACCTCCAACAAGGTTAAGAACCACTGCTTTAGAGAATTCCATGCTTTCACACCAGCAAACTTACAAAAGTTATTTGTGTTCACGTCTGAAGATGAGAACCACAGAAGGCCGTATGACTTTAAACATCCAAGAGTGCCAACAAATCTGAAACAAATGTGCTTGTCTGTTGCTGGTGTGAAAGCATGGAATTCTCTAACACAGTGGTTCTTAACCTTGTTGGAGGTACCGAACCCCACCACTTTCATATGCACATTCACCCAACCCTTCTTTAGTGGAAAATAAAATGTTTTTTTTTTTTTTCAAATTCAAGACAAAGTTATATGTTTTTGGTAAGTATGGGGAACATATTCTAAGTAATAAAGACTTAATTTAGAGTTATTTGGACACTAGGGGAACATATTCTAAGTAATAAAGACTTCATTTAGAGTTATTTGGACACTAGGGGAACATATTCTAAGTAATAAAGACTTCATTTAGAGTTATTTGGACACTAGGGGAACATATTCTAAGTAATAAAGACTTCATTTAGAGTTATTTGGACACTAGGGGAACATATTCAAAGTAACAAAGACTTAATTTAGAGTTATTTGGACACTAGGGCAGTGGTTCTTAACCTTGTTGGGGGTACCGAACTCCACCACTTTCATATGGGCATTCCCTGAACCCTTTTTCGTGAAAAATAAAATGTTTTTTTTTTCTCCAAATTTAAGACAAAGTTATCTGTTTTTTTATTTATTTATTTTTTTTATTTTTATAAATGTTTTTATTAAATTTGACAGGTATTACAATATACAATAGAACAGTAGTCACATTTTCCCCTTTTTTTCCCACCCACTTCCAAGAACAGCAACCCAACACATACCCCATACACACATAACCCCCCCCCCCCAGGTCCTACATACAGTAAGTTAAAGGTACAGTCACAAATGGAAAATAATTAGTACATCACTTTCTTCTCAACATAGGCAGATAGTAAGTATACACCCAGAATAAATATAAATAAAAAAACAAAAAAAACAAAAAGGAAGCTGGTTTATGAAAGGTGAACTTTTCATGTGTCCTGTAGCGTCTTTAATTTAGCTATGTAGTCAACCACACAGCCCCAAACATCATAAGGTCTTTAAGCCATAAGGATGCTTTGGGGCAGACTGTTGACTTCCACTCGAGCAAAATTAAGTTATCTGTTTTTTTTTACTGGTGCACAAAATGAACTGTGCATGAACATCACCTTGTTCAAAGAACAAAACCAACACAGTGCATAAACTCACAACAAATTACACACCCGCAAGTCAGATGGAAAATTAGAGGGAACATTGTTTGGGGGTATCCGTAATACGCCGATAGGGAGAAGTTTGTATTTACACGATGAGTCGGGTGTGTTTTGACCTCCGCCGAACCCCTAAGGCCAACTCACCGAACCCCTAGGGTTCGCTGGAACCCAGGTTAAGAACCACTGCTATAGTGCAGTGGTTCTCAAATGGGGGTACTTCAAAGTATGCCAAGGGGTACGTGAGATTTTTTTCAAAATATTCTAAAAATAGCAACAATTCAAAAATCCTTTATAAATATAAATAAAAACCTATCTTTTTTTCCAAACAGGTCAAGAAAGACCACTACAAATGAGCAATATTTTGCACTGTTATACAATTTAATAAATCAGAAACTGATGACATAGTGCTGTATTTTACTTCTTTATCTATTTTTTTCAACCAAAAATGCTTTGCTCTGATTAGGGGGTACTTGAATTAAAAAAAAATTCACAGGGGGTACATACCTGAAAAAAGGTTGAGAACCACTGCTCTAGGGCAGAGGTCGGCAACCCGCGGCTCTAGAGCCGCATGGCTCTTTAGCGCCGCCCTAGTGGCTCTCTGGAACTTTTTAAAAAATGTATGAAAAATAGAAAAAGATGAGGGGAAAAAAATATAATTTTTGTTTTAATATGGTTTCTGTAGGAGGACAACCATAACACAAACCTCCCTAATTGTTATAAAGCACACTGTTTATATTAAACATGCTTCACTGATTCGAGTATTTGGCAAGCGCCGTTTTGTCCTACTAATTTTGGCGGTCCTTGAACTCACCATAGTTTGTTTACATGTATAACTTTCTCCGACTTTCTAGGACGTGTTTTATGCCACTTCTTTTTCTGTCTCATTTTGTCCACCAAACTTTAAACGTTGTGCATGAATGCACAAAGGTGAGTTTTGTTGATGTTATTGACTTGTGTGGAGTGCTAATCAGACATATTTGGTCACTGCATGACTGCAAGCTAATCGATGCTAACATGCTATTTAGGCTAGCTATATGTACATATTGCATCATTATGCCTCATTTGTAGCTATATTTGAGGTCATTTAGTTTCCTATAAGTTCTCTTAATTCAATTTATATCTCATGACACACTGTCTCTATGAAATATGGCTTTTAATTTTTTGCGGCTCCAGACAAATTTGTTTTTGTATTTTTGGTACAATATGGCTCTTTCAACATTTTGGGTTGCCGACCCCTGCTCTAGGGGAACATATTCTAAGTAATAAAGACTTAATTTAGAGTTATTTGGTTAGGGTTGGGGCCAGGGTTAGAGGGTTAGGGTTATAATAAGGCCATGCCGAATAAGGCATTAATAAGTACTTAATAATGACTAGTTAAGAGCCAATATGTTACTAATTTGCATAATAATAAGCAACTAATTAATGGTGAATATGTTCCCCATACTAAAGTGTTACCATGTTTTATTACTGGTGCACAAAATGAACCGTGCATGAACATCACCTTGTTCAATGAACAAAACCAACACAGTGCATAAACTCACAACAAATGACACACCCGCAAGTCAGTTGGAAAATTAGAGGGAACATTGTTTGGGGGTATCCGTAATACGCTGATAGGGAGAAGTTTGTATTTACACGATGAGTCGGGTGTGTTTTGACCTCCGCCGAACCCCTGAGGCCGACTCACCGAACCCCTAGGGTTCGATGGAACCCAGGTTAAGAACCACTGCTCTAGGGCAGTGGTTCTCAAATGGGGGTACGTGAGATTTTTTCAAAATATTCTAAAAATAGCAATAATTCAAAAATCCTTTATAAATATAAATAAAAACCTATCTTTTTTTTCCAAATAGTTCAAGAAAGACCATTACAAATGAGCAATATTTTGCACTGTTATACAATTTAATAAATCAGAAACTGATGACATAGTGCTGTATTTTACTTCTTTATCTCTTTTTTTCAACCAAAAATGCTTTGCTCTGATTAGGGGGTACTTGAATTAAAAAACAAATTCACAGGGGGTACATCACTGAAAAAAGGTTGAGAACCACTGCTCTAGGGGAACATATTCTAAGTAATAAAGACTTAATTTAGAGTTATTTGGTTGGGGCAGGGGTCGGCAACCCAAAATGTTGAAAGAGCCATATTGGACCAAAAATACAAAAACAAATCTGTCTGGAGCCGCAAAAAATTAAAAGCCATATTACATACAGATAGTGTGTCATGAGATATAAATTGAATTAAGAGGACTTAAAGGAAACTAAATGACCTCGAATATAGCTACAAATTAGGCATAATGATGCAATATGTACATATAGCTAGCCTAAGTAGCATGTTAGCATCGATTAGCTTGCAGTCATGCAGTGACCAAATATGTCTGATTAGCACTCCACACAAGTCAATAACATCAACAAAACTCACCTTTCATGCACAACGTTAAAAGTTTGGTGGACAAAATGAGACAGAAAAAGAAGTGGCATAAAACACGTCCTAGAAAGTCGGAGAAAGTTATACATGTAAACAAACTAAGGTGAGTTCAAAGACCGCCAAAATTAGTACGACAAAACGGCGCTCGCCAAATACTCGAATCAGTGAAGCCTGTTTAATACAAACAGTGTGCTTTGTAACAATTAGGGAGGCTTGTGTCATGTTTGTCCTCCTACAGAAACCATATTAAAACAAAAAATAGATTTTTTCCCCCTAAACTTTTTCCATTTTTCATACATTTTTTAAAAAGCTCCAGAGAGCCACTAGGGCGGCGCTAAAGAGCCGCATGCGGCTCTAGAGCCGCGGGTTGCCGACCCCTGGGTTAGGGTTAGGGCCAGGGTTAGAGGGTTAGGGTTATAATAAGGCCATGCCGAATAAGGCATTAATAAGTACTTAATAATGACTAGTTAAGAGCCAATATGTTACTAACTTGCATGATAATAAGCAACTAATTAATGATGAATATGTTCCCCATACTAAAGTGTTACCATGTTTTATTACTGGTGCACAAAATGAAGAGTGCATGAACATCACCTTGTTCAAAGAACAAAACCAACACAGTGCATGAACTCACAACAAATGACACACCTGCAAATCAGTCAGCTGTTGCCCTGAGGTCGACTCACCGAACCCCTAGGGTCCGATCGAACCCAGGTTAAGAACCACTGCTCTAGGGCAGTGGTTCTCAACCTTTTTTCAGTGATGTACCCCCTGTGAACATTTTTGTAATTCAAGTACCCCCTAATCAGAGCAAAGCATTTTTGGTTGAAAAAAATAGATAAAGAAGTAAAATACAGCACTATGTCATCAGTTTCTGATTTATTAAATTGTATAGCAGTGCAAAATATTGCTCATTTGTTGTGGTCATTCTTGAACTATTTGGGAAAAAAAGATATAAAAATAACTAAAAACTTGTTGAAAAATAAACAAGTGATTCAATTATAAATAAAGATTTCTACACATAGAAGTAATCATCAACTTAAAGTGCCCTCTTTGGGGATTGTAATAGAGATCCATCTGGATTCATGAACTTAATTCTAAACATTTCTTCACAAAAAAATAAATCTTTAACATCAATATTTATGGAACATGTCCACAAAAAATCGAGCTGTCAACACTGAATATTGCATTGTTGCATTTCTTTTCACACTTCTTTTTGACAGACATTAAAAAAAAAATCTCACGTACCCCTTGGCATACCTTCAAGTACCCCCAGGAGTACGCGTACCCCCATTTGAGAACCACTGCTCTAGGGGAACATATTCTAAGTAATAAAGACTTATTTGGTTAGGGTTAGGGCCAGGGTTAGAGGGTTAGGGTTATAAGGCCATGCCGAATAAGGCATTAATAAGCAGGGGCGCCGCCAGGGATTTTGGGCCCCATGAAAAGAATCTTTACAGGGCCCCCAACACAGTGTCATTATTGTTTCTGTAATATAACTTCATCATCATTAGGGGCCTCTCTGGGCCCCCCTCCATCATGGGCCCCTAGAATCCGTCTCCTTTACCCCCCCTTTTCGGCGCCCCTGTTAATAAGTACTTAATAATGACTAGTTAAGAGCCAATATGTTACTAATTTGCATGATAATAAGCAACTAATTAATGATGAATATGTTCCCCATACTAAAGTGTTACCATGTTTTTATTACTGGTGCACAAAATGAACCGTGCATGAACATCACCTTGTTCAAAGAACAAAACCAACACAGTGCATGAACTCACAACAAATGACACACCTGCAAATCAGTCAGCTGTTGCCCTGAGGCCGACTCACCGAACCCTTAGTGTCCGATCGAACCCAGGTTAAGAACCAGTGTTTTAGATAGATGATCAACATTCAAAACAACATGGCGGTGTGTCCGCACGGCCACTTGTAACCCCGCCATCCGAGTGTGCACACCTGGTTGCGGGGAAACACGCAGGCTGGGAAAAAGCAGGTGCACGTCCACGTCCACGCGTGGCGGCCAGATGCGAAGGTGTGATGTGGACGTAGATATGAGAATATGGAGGGGGAAAAAAACATGGAGGCAGGCCTCGGCTAGCGGAAGTGTGAGGGTGACAACAACGCTCGCTCTCCTTACCTCCAGATATCAGCGCGTCGCGGCCGCGTCCTCCATCCGAGCCAGGGTGCATGTTTGAATCCGTGCGAGGATGGGCGTGTTCGGACGGCTTCACTTCCTCGTGTGACAGCCAGCACGAGCCGCGGCCAAGTGCGCGTCAGCCAGCCGCCACACGCACCGTCGTCGCCCGCCCACCGCCTCCTCCTCCTCCTCCTCCTCCTGAGGTCACCCGCCTACTCGTCCGTGAATGGCTGCGCGGAGCCAAGTTAGGCCTGATGCTGCTCGCTTCTCGCTGGCTTCATAATGGCCTCCGGGAGGGGAGGAGGAGCGCGTCAGTCCGCCATTCTCTCTCTCCGGCCTCGCTCTCTCCACACCTGCGGGCTCGGTGGGCGTGAACTCAGCCGGCCAGAGGCTCCCGTGAGGCCGCCAGAGGTGTCAACTCGGCCCCGCTGCTGGAGCTCCGGTGACGTGACGGGAGAATGGTGTTCACTGAGGCGGCACAGCACCACTCACCGCTCCGGAGGACTACCAGAAATAAAAATAGAAGAAACTCTCGCCTCCTTTCGCTCATTAACTTCTTCAAAATAACCTCAGTTCCATACCGGAAGTAAAAGTAGCAGCCGTGCTAACTCTTATGTCATTCTTTGACCTTACTAAACATCCCTTCACATGCAAAAAAAAAAAAAAAATCACCTAATTTTTAAAACATCTACAATAATGTTATGTTTTTATAATAAAATTTGTACTAATATGATCTATAATTAGCATCCTCTTTAAACAGACGAGCGTACTAGATGACGTGTCACACGCTGATTGGCTTGTTGGGCAAGACACGGAACTGACTTTGACGGACAACTAATAACACAACAACGTAACAATATATACATGATTCAATTATACATCTTTTTTTTTCTTTTTTTCTTTACATTTATCGAAGGGCTTTAGTAAAGTTAACACCAAATCTAAGGGGGTAGCCATTGTCAACTAACAAAAAACTGCTGCGTCACTCGGCGACTGGATTTTTAATCTGCAGTTTTGTCAAGGTGATGACATGAAATGTGGGACTAACCGGAAACAAGCTCTTCAAAATAATAGTATTATGGAGTTGAGTTGAGTTGAGTTGAGTTTGAGTTTATTTCGAACATGCAAGCATACAACATGATACATCACAATCTCCAGATTCTCTTTTCAAAACTTTGATTGATGTACAAAACGGTGCATAGATAGTTTTATAGTTGCTCCTCTGAAAACCAAATTAGGGATAGGTTAGGTTACCTTAAAGTGTATACATCTGATGAAATCACACATATGTTTACGATATATTAAGATTCAATTTATTGTTAGTACTGTAACCCAGTGGTCCCCAACCACTGGGCCGCGGTCCGGTACCGGTCCGTGGACCGATTGGTACCGGGCCGCACAAGAAATTAATTTTTTATTTATTTATTTTTATTTATTTATTTATTTATTTTTATTAAATCAAACATAAAAAACACAATATATACATTATATATCAATATAGATCAATACAGTCTGCAGGGATACAGTCCGTAAGCACACATGATTGTATTTCTTTATGATAAAAAAAAAATAAAAAAAATATTGTCTTTCCTCTTTGTGATGTTAGGTTCTTGTTATACGCTGTTATACGGTATATGCCTTGAGCTCTTATTTTGAAGGCGCTAAGAGCGGAAGTGATGACACATTGTAGTGGAGCGGAGGTTTTTAAAAGAACGTAAATAAAGTGGTCCTCGTGTAAACTGGAGCCTCCGTGTTTGTTATTTTGTAGTTTCATACAGTATAGGCGACATTTATAACCCTCGGTTGCATTACAACGTGTCATCACTTCCGCTCTTAGCGCCTTCAAAATAAGAGCTCAAGGCATATACTGTATAACAGCGTATAACAGGAACTTAACATCACAAAGAGGAAAGCCCATAAAAATAGGTTACAGTACACTTGCATAAAAAAAACACATGGTAACGTAATATGGTTTAACGTCAAATTCAGAAGTGCATTAATTTATATACAGTATTTATGTATGTACAGAAAAAAAGTATTTAGAAATATATAAACTAGATGTAATAATAGAGATTAATACATATACATAAGATATTATATGAACATGCACATTTTAAATGTATAAGCATACATATAGTTTGTTTGTCCCCCTGCCCTTTGGGTTCATTGGCATGTATTAATTACATTGACGGTTTAGAATGTGTGACTTTTATTGTGAAGGTTCTGACCAGAAGTCCTACTTAAGCTTGCATCCAACTTTTCAGAGGCGTTAATGTGGTTTGAGCTCCATAGCAACCAGATGACTGAGACATAAAAGTGGACTACATAGTTGGAAAAAGAAGTTATCCCAGTCAAAAGGAGATACTTTTTTTTTGGAATAGAGAGCCTATAGAAGAAGAAAAATGCATTCCTCAAGGGTTAGCAGACACAAACAGACTTTGGACGCTTCATCAGAGCCAAGAGACAGGACCAAAACGCTCAGAGTGCCCCCGTTGCGTCAAAACAGAGCAGCCAGCTGTCCCAGACCACCACAGAATGGGGGTCTTTCCGAGGTGAGCTGTGAACGCAGGACCAGGTCCAGCTCCACTGCCCCCAGACCCGACGGACTAAAAGGAAAGCGGGGCTTACATGCACAGTGGCGGGAAGGGAGCGAGGGTCCTGGGCAGAGAGGGCGAGGGGGCGTCCCGACTCAGAAGAAGCTTGCAATCCAGAGGTGACACCAGCTTGATTGTGACATAACTAGGAATGATGTTTGATAAGAAATTATCGAGTTCGAGCCCACTATCGAATCCTCTTATCGAACCGATTCCTTATCGATTCTCTTATCGAATCCAGATAGGTTGTTGTATATGGAAAAAAACACAATATTTGGTTTAACAAAAGCTCACTTTTATTTTATAAGAAAAAAATAAAATAAAATAAATAAATAAGTAATGACTGTTACCCCCTAAAAATTAAAAAAAAAATGTGACTGTTGTTACCCAAAGTATATTAAGTGGGATTTTTCAGAAAAACAAATATATACAGTAACACAAAAACAACCTGTCTCTGTGATCACTATAGGTGTATAAATAATAATATAGTGTTAAATAAAATCAGTCCCTTGGGCACAAAACTGAAAATAATACAGCTCTCCAAAAAGTGCACTTCTGCTGCTATTGGAACATACTAACTACACAAACTATGACACTAAGAACACCACAGTCATCAATCAACAATTCTTCCCCCCTTACATGAGAGCGAAGCCTGGCAATAATTGCATATTTCCTGTTCTGCCCTCACATACGTGTTGAGGTTATACAGCTTGGCAGACAGCTAACAAACAATCCAAAGCAGATTAATCCATTTAGGCTCTTTATTGTTGTTGATCTTGCTTTGTCTTTTCCTATCTTTACTTTTGTCTTGCACTGGACTGTTATTTTTTATTTATTTTTAACTGAAATAAACACAATGACAAATGTATAAGCTATGTGATTCACTTAACATACTGAAATGTAATACACAATATGTAAATATTAGCTTCACATAAATATACAGTACTATCATCTGAGTGTTGAAACTATTTCGATGGTGGAAATACACGACTGGCAGCCATTTTAAGTCCTCAAAACATCCATTGAAACAGTGCACAAAAATCGTTTTTCAATAAACATCTTAGTATCAAACTTAACCACTTTCCACCTTAACATTGAGTTACATAAACAAGTTAAACAGTTTACTTACAGACGTATCTTTTCCAAGGCTTGTAAGAGCTAACACAACTTGTCTACTTCTCAATCGTCTCATGAACTTCGCCAACCCGGAAGTGCCCAAACTAATGACGCGTAGTATTTTCATATCGCCACAAGGTGTCAGTAAGAGTCTACAATCAAATGGGCATTACATTGCCGTCCCACAGGGCATTTCCTGTACGTGGGAAGGGATTCGTTCAAATAAAGAATAAATTATTTTTCTTTACTACAGTGGCCTAGATAACGGGAACCGGTTCTCAAAAGGGATTTGAGTCCATGGAATCGGTTTTTTTCTTATCGAACAACCGGGAGAACCGATTTCGAACATCATCCCTAGACATAACTCCATAGTATTTTTGATGTAAAGTATCCTTTTTATGGAAACATCCTGTAATTAAAGGATGTGTGTGTCTTTAGCCGAGGCCATCTGTTGCTCATGTAAACAGCTGAGGATTTGAACTTTGACCTGACTGTAATGCGGATCAAAGGAGACACCTCAAATCCACTCATGTACACCCCAACTGTTGCACACTCCTCGCACTGCAAAACGATTCTTATGCCTTCAGATGATCACATCTGTGTCTGTTTCAGCCACAAAGCCTTCACCGTTATTCCCCCCGACCCCAAGAAGAGACGGGACATCCAAAAAAGTGAGTTGCTGCCCTGCACTTGAAACTGTAACAAAAAAAAGTGTTGGCGTGCATGTGTTTGAAGCCCGTGTGCTTGTTGGAGCAGAGGCGGATGCCGAGCTCGCCGCTCTGGAGGAGCTGAGGCTGAGCAGAGCGATGGCGTACGTCACCATCCAACCCAGCCGTGTTGGTGAGAAACAAAATAAAGATCGATTTTGTTTTGTCGTCAGCCTCCTTTTTTATAACTACCCAATTTTTCGGACCATAGGGTGCACCGGATTATAAGGCGCACCACCAATGATCGGGTCTCGGGTCTATGGTCATACAAAAGGCGCATTAAAGGGGTCTTATTATCGTTTTTTTTTCCTACATTTAAAACACTTCCTTGTGGTCTACATCAGTGTTTTTCAACCACTGTGCCGCGGCACACCGGTGTGCCGTGAGATACAGAATAGAATGGACTTTATTGTCATTATATTTGCATATAACGAGATTAAGGACTCCAACTTAAGGTGCGGTAGTGGGAACAAATATGGGGTAAAAATAAATAAATAATAAAATAAAATAAATTACACAACAGGCAATAAAGAAAAAAAACTAACAATAGAAATATACAGACTACTATCCAATAAGAATAATAAGCAATCCTGTACAATATACAAAACACTATAGAAATACAAAATACTGTACAATATACAGAACAAGACAAGAGTACCGGAGTAATAAATAACAATCAGTGTCGGACGTATTGCACTCGAAGGGTAAAATTGCACAGTAGGGTATTAGGGTAGGATATTGTATAGGGGTGAATTATTATTATAAGTTAGAGTTCAAGATGGTGACAGCTCTGAGCCTGTTTGTTCTGGCTCTGATGCACTTGTAGCGCCTGCCCGATGGTAGCAGGTCGAACAGGTGGAAGCCAGGGTGTGTGCTGTCCTTGGTAATGCTTTTTGCTCTGTTGAGGCAGCGGGAGTTGTGTAAATCCTTCAGGGAGGGGAGGGAGCAGCCGATGATTTTTTGTGCAGACTTTATGACCCTCTGAATCGCCTGTTTGTCTGCTTCAGTGCAGCTGGCGTACCACACTGTTATGCAGTACGTCAGCAGGCTCTCGACAGCCGAGCGATAGAAGGTCACCATCAGATGCCTCTCCAGTCTGTTCTTCCTCAGCACCCTCAGGAAGTGGAGTCTCCGCTGGGCCTTCCGGATGACCGCAGTTATATTTTGGGTCCAGGAGAGGTCAGTAGATATGAGGGTTCCGAGGAACTTGAAGGAGCTGATTCTCTCCGATTATGTAGTTTCACCTTTTTGGGTTAAAAATATTTGGTGCAAACCGGTAATTATAATAAAGTGTCGGTGCTGTCTAGAGCTCGGCAAAGTAACCGTGTAATACTCTTCCATATCAGTAGGTGGCAGAATTGCTTTGTAAACGTCGTAATGCTTAAACCAAAAATAAACAAAAGGCGAGTGCCCCTAAAAAAGGCATTGAAGCTCAGGGATGGCTATGGAAAACGAAACTAAAACTGAACTGGCTACAAAGTAAACAAAAACAGAATGCTGGACGACAGCAAAGACTTACTGTGGAGCAGAGACAGCGTCCACAAAGTACATCCGTACAAGACATGACAATCAAGAATTTCCACACAAAGAAGGATAGCGTCCGCACGACTTAAAATAGTCTCGATTGCTAAACCAAAGCAGGTGCGGGGGAATAGCGCTCAAAGGAAGACATGAAACTGCTACAGGAAAACACCAACAAAACAGGAAAAGCCACCAAAATAGGAGCGCCAGACACTACACACAGGAAAAC
>NC_084554.2:47715000-47780000 GCF_033978685.3 Nerophis lumbriciformis
TTGGGGGTTAAATCACCAAAAATTATTCCCTGGGCGTGGCCACCGCTGCTGCCCACTGCTCCCCTCACCTCCCAGGGGGTGAACAAGGGGATGGGTCGAATGCAGAGGACAATTTTTACCACACCTAGTGCGTGTGTGTGACAATCATTGGTACTTTAACATTAAATGATGAAGAAGTCATGCAGGGTGACCATTTTTGTAGTCCTACAGACACCCTACACTTCTGACGTAATGCTGCGTTCAAGGACTCACTTGAAGAACCGGTGTTTCTTCTCACTGAGTGTAAAGTGTAAAAATAATGCTTATCAACGCCTAAAAGATGAGCCTGTTTTGATGCTAAAATAAATGTTATGTTGTATTTAATTTTTTTTATCATATTATATATGTATTGTGTGCTTTTTTTCTTTCTCTCTCTCTTTCTTTTTATTTTACTAGCCTTTTTTTTTACATCATGGCCAGGGGACTACAGATGAAAAATAGCCTTCTCGCTAATTCTGGCTTTCTTTTTTTTTTAACCATGTCATGTGTTTTATGAAATTGCATTGTCCCCTTTGACAAAGACCCCGACTTAGGTTGAAAAACGTATTCGGGTGTTACCATTTAGTGGTCAATTGTACGGAATATGTACTGAACTGTGCAATCTACTAATAAAAGTTTCAATCAACCAATCAATCAAAAGACATAAACTAATCTAATCTGATCCAATCTAATGAATTGTATGCAATACTGTTTTGGAATGTTATCCCTTAAATCCTGCTGATAACGCATCTGATTTTTACCATGAATTGATTAACGTGGACCCCGACTTAAACAAGATGAAAAACTTATTCGGGTGTTACCATTTAGTGGTCAATTGTACTGAATATGTACCAATAAAAGTGTCAATCAATTAATCAAAACGTACAGTACACAGTGGCAGCTATACAGTCAAATAAAAAAAAAAATAAAAAAAATAATTGACTGTACTAATCTTGAGTTAAGACGTGATTTTTAATACTGAACATGAATTCCATTCAACACGAGTGGACTATTGCGTGTGTTTACGTACGTCGTGACGAAGATCGCCATGTTTCCCACTCTCCGTGAACGCAACATGAATCGTCGCTTGATGAGCTGATCTTTGTGCGAACCGAACGGAGCGCTCGCACTTTAGCGAACAAGCACGACAACTGGCGGCGGACGTCGACACCCGGGTCATCATTCCTACACGCGGCGACCTTACGGCGACTGTCACGGCCTAAAAAAATGGTAAGGAAGCATTTTTGGGAGCAGCCGACGCGGACTTTATGGGGGCGCTTGTGACAAGCACCCCGAGCTAGCTGGCTAATGCTAACGGCTAGCGGTCTGTTTTCCTGACTCATTATCGAGCTAGGCTGCCATTTTAACACAACCACAAGCTGCCCACGGCGGATAACTTGGCGAATGCCACTAAAACACCCCCACGCACGTTTTACCAGCTAAACTTGGCTCAATTCCGCCGAGCCCCTTCCTATATTAGCCCCGTCCCGCAGCGTCTGGTAGCCGAAATATAGCCCCACTTGGAGGAGCTAACCCGGCTAATCTAGCCCCGGAGAAGCTAACGCGAGTTAGCACGATGGCGTAGCAGTGTCAAGACTCCGTGGATCCACCTTAAACACTCACGCCCGTGGATCCACCTTAAACACTCACGCCGAGCACAGGTAACGCCAATAATCTCAGTCGTACATCGCCGGATATTGACAGAAAATATCACAGGTGTTCAGATCAGATAGGACACTTGCACACTAGTGATCGTGACCAGATTATCGTGGAAGATATTCGTGTGACTTGTTCATATACTTTTGTGCCTTATTGCACTTTTGGCAAAGAAGGAGCTTCTATATCGTGGAAACCTCATGTCAGAAACTTTAAAACAAAAATCTCCACAAGCCTCTCGATTATATAAACAAAGCTAACTTTACCATGAATTGATTAACGTGGACCCCGATTTAAACAAGTTGAAAAACGTATTCTGGTGTTACCATTTAGTGGTCAATTGTACGTAATATGTACTGTACTGTGCAATCTACTTATAAAACTTTCAATCAATCAATCAAACCTCAATGAAAATGCCCTCTGTACTCTATACTGCACCTTGGTACTGCCATACCTTACATATTATGTTGAAGTGTGGGGGAATACTTACCACAACACAATTAATCCTCTGATCATATAACATACCTTACATATTGTGTTGAAGTGTGGGGGAATACTTACCACAAGGCAATTAATCCTCTGATCATATAGCGTACCTTACATATTGTGTTGAAGTATGGGGGAATACTTACCACAACCATATTACTTCTCTGATCGTATAACATACCTTACATATTGTGTTGAAGTATGGGGGAATACTTACCACAACACAATTAATCCTCTGATCATATACTAACATACCTTACATATTGTGTTGAAGTGTGGGGGAATTTTTACCACAACACAATTAATCCTCTGATCATATAACATACCTTACATGTTATGTTGAAGTTTGGGGGAATACTTGCCACAAGGCAATTAATCCTCTGATCATATAGCGTACCTTACATATTGTGTTGAAGTATGGGGGAATACTTACCACAACCATATTACTCCTCTGTTCATATAACATACCTTACATATTGTGTTGAAGTGTGGGGGAATACTTACCACAATACAATTAATCCTCTGATCATATAACATACCTTACATATTGTGTTGAAGTATGGGGGAATACTTACCACAACCATATTACTCCTCTGTTCATATAACATACCTTACATATTGTGTTGAAGTGTGGGGGAATACTTATCACAACACAATTAATCCTCTGATCATATAACATACCTTACATATTGTGTTGAAGTGTGGGGGAATATTTACCACAACACAATTAATCCTCTGATCATATAACATACCTTACATATTGTGTTGAAGTGTGGGGAAATACTTACCACAACACAATTAATCCTCTGATCATATACTAACATACCTTACATATTGTGTTGAAGTGTGGGGGAATTTTTACCACAACACAATTAATCCTCTGATCATATAACATACCTTACATATTGTGTTGAAGTGTGGGGGAATACTTACAACAACACAATTAATCCTCTGATCATATAACATACCTTACATATTGTGTTGAAGTGTGGGGGAATACTTACAACAACACAATCCTCTGATCATATAACAAACCTTACATATTGTGTTGAAGTGTGGGGGAATACTTGCCACAACACAATTAATCCTCTGAACACACACCATACCTTACATATTGTGTTGAAGTATGGGGGAATACTTACCACAACACAATTAATCCTCTGATCATATAACATACCTTACATATTGTGTTGAAGTATGGGGGAATACTTGCCACAACACAATTAATCCTCTGAACACACACCATACCTTACATATTGTGTTGAAGTATGGGGGAATACTTACCACAACCATATTACTCCTCTGTTCATATAACATACCTTACATATTGTGTTGAAGTGTGGGGGAATACTTATCACAACACAATTAATCCTCTGATCATATAACATACCTTACATATTGTGTTGAAGTGTGGGGGAATATTTACCACAACACAATTAATCCTCTGATCATATAACATACCTTACATATTGTGTTGAAGTGTGGGGGAATACTTACCACAACACAATTAATCCTCTGATCATATACTAACATACCTTACATATTGTGTTGAAGTGTGGGGGAATTTTTACCACAACACAATTAATCCTCTGATCATATAACATACCTTACATATTGTGTTGAAGTGTGGGGGAATACTTACAACAACACAATTAATCCTCTGATCATATAACATACCTTACATATTGTGTTGAAGTGTGGGGGAATACTTACAACAACACAATCCTCTGATCATATAACAAACCTTACATATTGTGTTGAAGTGTGGGGGAATACTTGCCACAACACAATTAATCCTCTGATCATATAACATACCTTACATATTGTGTTGAAGTGTGGGGGAATACTTACAACAACACAATTAATCCTCTGATCATATAACATACCTTACATATTGTGTTGAAGTGTGGGGGAATACTTACAACAACACAATCCTCTGATCATATAACAAACCTTACATATTGTGTTGAAGTGTGGGGGAATACTTGCCACAACACAATTAATCCTCTGAACACACACCGTACCTTACATATTGTGTTGAAGTATGGGGGAATACTTACCACAACACAATTAATCCTCTGATCATATAACATACCTTACATATTGTGTTGAAGTATGGGGGAATACTTACCACAACACAATTAATCCTCTGATCATGTTACAGAAAAGAGCAGTGCGGATCATTCACAACGTTGGTTTATTAGAACATACTCATAATCTGTTTATACAATCAAAGTTGCTCAAATTTGATGATCTTGTTAACTATAATACATCAATAATCTTATATAAACATTTAACAAATTATTGCCGCCTAATCTACAAGGTTTTTTTTATAACACGAGTGCAGGCTCATAATTTGAGAGGCTTTGGATGTTTCTCTTAGCCGAGAGCTCAAACCTTGCGTAAATGTTTTTGTGTGTCTGTATGCGGAGTAAAACTAAGGAACAAACTGGACTTTCAACACAAGCAATGCCAAACTATTAATCGATTTGAACTATTGTACAAACATCAGGTCTGGTTCAAATATAGAGATGAGGGTCTTTAATTTGACCTGCTGTTGTACTCTGTCTCAAAGTGTTAACATGTGCTCAATGTTTCCTTACCATTATTGCTATGTTGTCTATTACCATTGTTGGTATTTTGTCTATTACCATTGTTGCTATGTTCATTCTTCATACATTGTTGATGCAAATTATTGTTACCTGTGGTAATGCCACCATGATACAAAATGTGTATTATAATCCTTAAAGTAAGAGTGAAACTCAATGTATTAATCACTGAATTGAGAACTGAGGGTGGGATTAAATAAATTATCTTCTTCCAACTCCCTTTCAGGCAAAACTGGACCATCAAGCTTTACATACTGTACATTACCTTTTGCATTATATTAATTCATATTATTACGTGTTGTCTACCTTGTAGTTTTTTTTTTGTGTCATTGCCTGAAATGAATGAAAAATGAATGAATATTGTAAGTAAATTTTACTTATAAAGCCCTTTTCACAGATAAAATCACAAAGCGCGGTACAAAACATAGGTGAAGTAAAACAACAATTCAATTAAAACAACAGGGGCAACATCATAAAAAGGATACAAAGTGGATTAAAAATGATAGTTAAAAGGTTAATTAACTAAAAGCTTTACTAAAAAGAAGTTTTCAAATGTTTCGTAAAAGTTTCAACACAGTCAAGATCACGGAGGGACTGGTGCAATATGTTCCAGAGTCTGGGAACTATAACCTGGAATGCCAGGTCTCCACGGGTTTTAAAACGAGTTTTTGGGATCTTTAGAAGACCCTGGCCTGAAGACCGGAGGCTGCGCCCTGAGGAGTAGGGGGCATAACAAGTCAGTGATGTACTGATGGGCCCCACCATGCAACGCACGGAATGTCAGGACTAAAATCTTAAACTCAGTGCGGAATTTAACTGGAAGCCAATGAAGACTGGATAAAATGGGGGTGATATGGGCTGGTCTTGGTGCACCGGTCAAAAGTCTGGCAGTTGCATTTTGTACAGTCTGAAGTCACTTTAGCGTTGAGGAAACTAATCATCAAGTTTTCATATGATATGATGGAATTATCAATGAAGTCATAAACACAATGTATTTTCTGTCAAACCTCCGACAGATTGGTGTGAAGAAACAAACAACTTCTAGAAAGGTGCACTCTAGTCCTCATCGTACCGTATTTTCCACACCATAAGGCGCTCTGGGTTAAAAGCCGCGCCTTCAATGAACGGCATATTTCAAAACTTTGTCCACCTATAAGCCGCCCGGTGTTGTAAGCCGCATCTAACTGCGCTAAAGGAATGTCAAAAAAACAGTCAGATAGGTCAGTCAAACTTTAATAATATATTAAAAACCAGCGTTCTAACAACTCTGTTCACTCCCAAAATGTACGCAAATGTGCAATCACAAACATAGTAAAATTCAAAATAGTGCAGAGCAATAGCAACATAATGTTGCTCGAACGTTAATGTCACAACACACAAAATAAACATAACGCTCACTTTCTGAAGTTATTCTTCATTCATAAATCCCTCGAATTATTCTCCTTCGTTGTCCGAATTGAAAAGTTGGGCGAATGTGGGATCCAAAATGTCGTCTGGCGCTGTCTCCCTGTCTCCCTGTCTTGGTGAACGTCACGTGTGTTCGCCTTCTGTCATCCACTGTTCCCACGCAGTTAGCAGTCTAGCTTCGAATGCCCTGTTGACATTAATATCTAGCGGCTGGAGGTCTTTTGTCAATCCACCCGGAATGACGGCGAGTATTGAATTAAGCGCGTAAGCGTGTCTCTTAATGTGATGTTATGAGCTAGCAAATATAACAACTACACTACCCAGCATGCAACGATAGTGACGAGCATGCGCGGTAGCCCTGAGAAGCGTTGTTGTATGCTGGGAGTTAGAATGTGGTTATGAGCACGCTGTGAGTAAACGTTGAGAACTCAGTTAACACGCCTCGTCTGCATTATTTATAATTAGACAGACAACACACTTAATAGGAGCCATTTTGGGGTCTTTACATAAACACACAAATGGAAATGAAACGTCACATATCCCAGCATGCACCGCGCGCTTCTTCTACGGGGAAAAAAGATGGCGGCTGTTTACCGAAGTTGCGAGACCGAAACTTTATGAAAATGAATCTTAATATTTATCCATATATAAAGCGCACCGGGTTATAAGGCGCACTGTCAGCTTTTGAGAAAATTTGTGGTTTTTAGGTGCGCCTTATAGTGCGGAAAATACGGTAATTGTCGGGAGAATTATTTAGAATTTTAATCCAAAATGACAAAACAATACATTTAGTTAGCAAACACAGATTGGTATTAGCCTCGTTATTCAAATGTAAATACACTTCTATGAAATATGCATTTTAGACCAGGAGAGGTCTGAGTCTCAGTCTTGCTGTGTTTTTCATGGTTGCATCATAAAACATAAAAAGCTGTAGGAACAACTCCGCACGATGAGGAATGATCAGCATTCTGGTTGTGTAGTTGTGCCTTTTGAGAGGTGACATAATCCAAAAAGCATCCCATCCTTGAGTTGTACACTAGTAGTCTGGTTCTGTCACTGAAACGTTTTGGGTATTTTACTCAAGGTGTCTGTTGACTTATGATTTCACAAAATAACAGTTGTTTCTCAACAGCATTGCCGTGTTTTGGCTTCTAGGCAAGTGTTGCTATTTAAAGCAGTTTTATGTGCCATAACCAACATGCTCATGTTTACACCGTCTCTGTCACATGATTACTAGCATGTCCAGCAGGGCTGGGCGGTAAAACCGTATCAGTATAGGTCACGATACACGTAATTTAATCAATAAAAAATGCGTTCAATGAAACAAGAGACAACTCTCTTGTAACAGAGGAACTAGGGATGTCACCATATGGTAAATGGGTTATATTTGTACAGCTCTTTTCTACCTTCAAGGTACTCGAAGCGCTTGGACACTATTTCCACATTCACACACACATTCACACTATGGATGTCACGGTAAGAACATTTCTTAGCAAGGTTATTGTGACCAAAATTATCACGGTTATTATTATCGCAGTATTTATAAATGTGCTTAAAAAAAATTCTAAAAGTATTATTCCTGAAATATTTTAACCAAGTTTTAACAGAAACACAACACATTCCAAATGATTTCCTTTGTAGAATAAACATTGGAGATAAAAACTTGGTTTCATGGACCTCAAGTAGAAATTGAATGAGCATATTAAAGCAACACAAGCATTATAAACAAGGTAACATGGCAGAAAAAGCATAACATAAATAACTAAAATAAATGTGAAAATTGTGCAAGATAGTACTTTATGGACATAGGAGATTCCAAAATAAAAACCGATGTAAGAATTTTGAAAGATGGCACCTGATAGCCATAAAATGTAACTGCACTTTTTGTCCATATGGATAAAGATAGTGTTCATGTATGCGATCAAGTCTTATACATAGGGCTGTCAATTATGGCCAAAATAATAATTATGTTCATTTTTTATCAATATTGAAATCATGATTACTGATTGCTGGGTAAAGCAGTGATTGATTGAGACTTGTATTAGTAGATTGCACAGTACAGTACATATTCCGTACAATTGGCCACTAAATGGTAACACCCGAATAAGTTTTTCAACTTGTTTAAGTCGGGGGCCACGTTAATCAATTCATGGTAAGTGTTGGGGTGAGGTGTGAATGCAATACCATCATTTCATTTGTAATGTCTAATAAAAAGGCTATAGATAAACGTTATCCATACAACTAAAGACAAGTATTTGTTTTTTTTTTATTCATTAATAATATCAATGTCAACTTTTTCTCATTACATGATGACTTTATCTCTATTTTTACATTTTGATAGAGGGAGGTATTTTTTAAAGTTATTTAGATCCATTAAGAGTTTGAGCAGAAATTACGTATAAGAATTAACTATACACGAAGTAATACCTTTAAAAAAACAAGTAATGTAAAAAAAAACAAACATGGTATTTACTTTTGATATCAATATAAAACACAAAGCTGTTTGGCTAATGAAATGTGGAAGTAGTGTCAAAGCGCTTTGAGTACCTTGAAGGTAGAAAAACGCTATACAAGTACAACCCATAATGAAGATGAAGTCCAATAAACAAGCTTTGTTCTTCTCTAACACCTCCTAGTGGTTCAGTGCAACAGTTTGGTCAAAAACAGGAGTGATACCTCTCAATCGAATATTGTCCACATTGTCTCCATCTAACAGCAGTGCGCTCTGAAACGCACGCCCAGACTGAACGGAAATGAAGCGAGGGAAAATGAAGTTAAACCAAGCGCTTGGCTCTGTTTACTCCGAGGGTAAATCTCCGGAGCAAATTCTGGGGAGTTTGTCTGCCATGATTTTCAGGTCAAACGACACTAGTGCGCATGTGCCAGTGCTGCTGTGACTTTGTTTCCAGGAAGTAAGCAGTGTTTTCTAAAATGCTGTTTATCATTATACTGTTTACTGTTACGTCCCTAATTCACACACACATTGATGGCGGGAGCTAAGACCATTCAAGGCCCTAACCACGACCCATCAGCAGCATGGGTGAAGTGTCTTGGACGAGTCTAGGATGGCGGGATCGAACCAGGAACCTTAAGGTTGCTGGCACGGCCACTATGCCGTACAACTGACATGAAAGTTTCCTATCACGCTGACCAAAATTATCACGGTTATCAATATCGCGGTATTGTTGAATGTGCTCAAAAAGTGCATACACACACTGAAATTTTTGAGCAAGTTTTTTTCAATACCTAAAATATATATTTTTTAGAAAATCTGCTATTTTGCATGTGATAGTGTTTGTTTTAAATATTAGTTTTGTACTGTAGCGCTTTAAGATTTATTAAAATGAAAAGTGCATAACAAAAAAATCAATTATTGTATCTGGCGGGCCTTGAATGCACCGTAAAAACACCTCGGTCTCTTCTCCTCTGAGTTTAGAACGATCACTCTGTTCTAAGAGAGCACAACTTGTAGGTTCAATGTACACAACTGAATATCTTAGTTGCTCAGACAGTAATGTGTTTATACAAGTTAAGATCGGTGTATGTTGTTTCTTCAGGGGGAAAGGGATCAATGTCTCTTGTTTTCAAACTAACCGTCGCGAGTTCTACCGCTATCATTATTACCGTTTATCGTTACATCCCTACGAGCAATGCAGGATGTGATCAGTGGAAGTGTCACGCTAACAGCCAATCGGGTAACAATATCCACTATCAAGTTTGGTTGCGCCATCTTGTTGTCTCGCAGTTGATTCTTTGTACGGAGTGAGAAGACAAAGTAAAAATGAGTGCTACAGAGTGAGAATAAATTATGGATAAAACAGGGAAAGTTACCTTGACAGTATGGAGGTTATGTGGATGTTTAGAAACGGACCGTAGTCAGATTTCTTACATATTCCTTATTTTTGCACCTTCATTTTAAGAGTTTATTGTTTACAATTGTGTTTACATTGATTAATTGTTTACCATGGTTGTGTTTACATTTCCTTTCTGCCTCGATAACTGAGGGGCATTATAATAAGAGAAGTTTGCAATTGAAATAAAAATGCACGGTCCAAAATGTGATTCCTTGCAGTAGGTCCTTCAGTGTTTCCTGCAGGAAAGGAATGTATCTGTGGCGTTGGGCTGCTGGGGAGCAGCTCTAAATTATGTCATCTAAATTTGCATAAATGGTCATGGCGCAATACTCCGTGTTTGTGTGTGGGAAAAACTGATCTTTTTGGTGAGATGTGCAACATGATCTCACCTTTTCAAACCAACAAAACGTGAAGTTATTCACTGACAGGTCTTGGTTTTATTTGGTGCAGCGGTAGATGCTCGTGCTTATTTCCCTGGTTCTACGTAAGTGTGGGCTGATTTGAAAGAGAACGTACACACTCGTCACTATATTGACGAACAGAGGTGTTTTATGCGTGACTCTGCTGTGTAAGGTGTGTTATGATGCCATGTACTGTACAGAGTTGGTACGCCAAGCCACGCAGACAGTCCCATTATAATGTGTTTGTGGGCGAGTACGCCAAATCCAAGTCCTGCAATAGGTCCTTCTTAATATGTGGCCTTGAATTGCTTATTAATCCTAATTCAACCTTTAAGCAGGCTATTAAAAAGCACAACAAGGTCTACAGCTAAAAATTCCAACTGTTACATCTCAATGGCTACTCTAGATGCAACCCCTCCGCCCCTCCTTGTTGTTGCCACGGTAACCGCCGCAGAAACGCAGGTTGTCCTCCGGAGCAGAGAAGACTGAGTTCGGACCTTAGCAGAGCGATCCCGCCATTAGTGACAGGAAGTAGGCGCAGCAATGTCCTTCCTTCTGGGTCACTAATCCTAATGGCGATGTTGACCTGCATCATGGCTCCTTCTAAATATAGCTAGCTGTGTTGGCCAACACAGTGTTTGCTTATCTTCTTAGAATACGTTTTTGATTAACTTGATCCGTCATGAACCTGAGTGTATGACTTTTAGACGAGTTCCTCAAACTATCCTGCAATGATTAATGACCAAAAACAGTTTAGCCTGTTGTTTTCTTTAAAGCCTACACATGTTTTGTGTTCCGCTGTGTTGTTCATTAACCATCTGAAGCTCAATCAGCCACATGAATCATTGTCGGCCATCACACTGAACTCAAGTGTTTGACGGAACTCTTGAGGACTCACAAGCATGTTTGTGCTGTGGAGGCTGGCCCCTGACTGGCCGTAGAAGCGATTTAGTGGACTAAGCTGCAATTAGCTGAGTTACGTCAGCAGATGAAGCTGCGTAACTGACAGCTGGACTCCAGCACTTCCAGGCTCAAAAATGTATCTTAATGTTGTATAAAAATGTGCAGAGGGAAGGTTGCTGTTAGAGATGGACTGATTATTGGCTGGGCCGATTACTGGTGCCGATATTTGGCATTTTGATGTATATCGGTATCAGACTTTTTTTGTGTTTGTTTACAATTATGACTTACAATATTACATTACAGTTATCCTTACATCAGCGGATACCAAATAAGCACATATTATATCAGTATTTAGAAAATAAATGAGTGAAGTGAATTATATTTACATAGCGAAATCCATTATCTACATATTTAAGTTACATTTAAACAAGTGTGGGTGGCACTGAGAGCAGGTGGGTAAGGTGTGTTGCCCAAGGACACAAAAGCAGTGACTAGAATGGCGGAAGCGGGAATCGAATCTGGTACCCTCAAGTTACTCGCACGGCCGCTCTACCAGCCGAGACACGCCGGTAAAGAGTAATAACCTCCGCAGAGGCACAAGCCCTCCATGAAAAAAGTTGCCTTTTTGCATTTGTTATTAATTTAAGAAAAAAAAATTACTCTCATTGTCAATAGTTTTCCCCTATTATGCTTTGATGTATGAAAGGGCATTTATTAGAATTCTTGTGAGAATTCTTCTCCAATCTGCTCAGCTACGCTCATGTGGCGTCACTTCTTCTTGCAATGCTGGTCACCTACAGTACGTCTCCTCTGCTTACTTGTCAAAACTTAAATTTTTTGCTGATGAATACAGTTTTTGTCCTACTTTCTTGCCAGCCTGTTTTTTTCCCCGCTACTGCAACAGTCATTAACAGTCATTAAAGGGCTGCACTGTGGAACAGGGGTTAGTGCATGTGCCTCACAATACGAAGGTCCTGAGTTCAATCCCAGGCTCAGGATCTTTCTGTGTGGAGTTCGTATGTTCTCCCAGTGACTGCGTGGGTTTCCTCCCACCCCCAAAAACATGCACCTGGGGATAGGTTGATTGGCAACACTAAATGGTCCTTAGTGTGTGAATGTGAGTGTGAATGTGAGTGTGAATGTTGTCTGTCTATCTGTGTTGGCCCTGCGATGAGGTGGCGACTTGTCCAGGGTGTACCCCGCCCTTTGCCCAAATGCAGCTGAGATAGGCTCCAGCACCCCCAAAAGGGATAAGCGGTAGAAAATGGATGGATGGAAAGTTTCATGTTCCGTCATTGAATCAAATAACGCGACAAAGATTGATGAACATGAAGACAACGGAAAATATCTGCCAAAATTCAAACTTTGCGTAAATATCTTGACAAGAGCAGGCAGCAGCTTACACATTCTCATACTTTCTGTAACATCCAGGAAGGAATGAGGCAGCTTGAAAAATGTCTCACCTATAAACTACGTGAAGGAACCCAGAATTGTTTTTATTGAAATGTTTTCAATATTTCAGGGTTCCTTCACAAGGAAACCTGACAATGTAATGAATCCACAAACTGCTATAAATTGAATAGATGGCAAGTAATTGTGATTTAGAGAAATCCCATATTTTTAGCAATTTTCCCAGGAGATTTCCCAAATTTTGAAATGCAAATGTTGATCTCAGACATACGTAGTAAAGGTGTTTGTGAAAGAAATCCCGTGGTGTTTTTTTACTGCTAAATTAACCACAAAATTAGTGCCACTTTAAACATTGTCACTACTGATCCGACGTTTCCTAAAAAGATAATGTTAAAAAAACAACTTAAAGCTTTGTCCATCTGTTTACTGGCGTGTATTATTCATGTTTGAATAACTTTTACTGCAAATCAATATCGGCTCCAAATATTGGTTTTCGGCTTCCTTGACTACTAATAATCAGTATAGGCCCCAAAAGAAACATATCGGCCGGTATCTAGTGGCTATGTAACCACCTGCCGTCGTTTCCAGACATTTGTTAACTCAAACATTTTTTGTGCCCATTTTAGGTCATCTGGTGAAGAGTGCTCTTGCTCACAGGTGGAGGTGTGGCCACCTGGTCGCACCCAGTGGGACTGCATCCCCTCAACAATCATCTGAAGCATCGCCGCCGCCGCCCTCCCCAGATGGACCGTGCACTCTGAGAGCAGCGCCAGTCCGGACCTGAATCAAAAGAGGAGAGGAGTGGAGGCCTGGTGAGGAGAAAGCAGGGCAGGAGCCTACGCCATGTCGTCCAACAGGACCCAGAACCCCCACGGACTGAAACAGATAGGCCTGGACCAAATATGGGACGACCTGCGGGCCGGCATCCAGCAGGTGTACACGCGGCAGAGCATGGCCAAGTCGCGCTACATGGAACTCTACACGTATCCCAAGCATGTCTTGTTCTCAAGTACTTTTGTTAACTCATTTCTTCCTCCACAGTCTTCCACAGCCATCCATAGATACTCCAGTCCACGTAAAGTTCGACCTAAATTAGATTCTCGCCTTCTATGTAGACAGTTTTTCCTTAACGATCCGCCCTCAGACATGTATATAACTATTGCACCAGTGTTCACCAGTCCAGCCAGGGCAGGGGCTCTGTGCCCCCCAGCAAGCCCTCTAAAAAGTCTACCACTCCAGGTGGAGCCCAATTTGTAGGCCTGGAGCTCTACAAGAGGCTCAAGGAGTTCCTGAAGAACTATCTGACCAGCCTGCTCAAGGTGCGCCAACGTGCTCCTAAAAAACCTCAGAAAAAGTCAGGACTCGGGTTGTATGGTATACCGGTATTAGTATAGTACCGCAATACTAATGAATCATATTTGGTACATTACCGCCTCTGAAAAGTACCGGTCCCGCACCCACGTTGTCGTCACGTTGTGTCATTGCTGGTTTTACTAGCAGACGAGCATGTTCCGCAGTGCACAATCACGCAGAACTTACAAGCAGACACAGTGTGTAGACAGAAAAGGGAGGACGGACGCATATTGGCTTAAAAACTAAAGATAAAGGTGAAGTTATAACACTGAAACACCCTCAGGAAGAGGTGCTTTAAGACATGGCTAGCTAGCGGCTACATTTTAGCTACTTCTAAATCACTAATCCTCGCCTCCCATGGCGACAAATAAAGTGAGTTTCTTACAAGTATCATCCCTTTAGGATGAAGAATGGCCAAACATGTTTCACTACACACCGTAGCCCACTGGCATCAAAATGTAAACAAACGCCATTGGTGTATCGACACCCGACATCCACTGTGATGATACCAAGTACAATAGCGTCAATATTTTTTGGCATAACATCTTCTTTCGTTTTTTCTGTCTTCTATCGTTTTTATTATGTTTGTAAACTCAGGAAACATGTCCCTGCACACATGAGGACTTTGAATATGACCATTGTGTGATCCTGTAACTACTTTGTATCGGATCGACACCTAAATGTGTGGTATCATCCAAAACTAATGTAAAGTTTCCAAACAACAGAAGAATAAGTGATTATTACATTTTGACAGAAGTGTTGATAGAACATGTTAAAACAAAGTAAGCAGATATTAACAGTAAATGAACAAGTAGATTAAGAATTAATTTTCTACCACTTGTCCTTAATAATGTTGACAAAATAATAGGTAGATAAATGACACAATATGTTACTGCATACGTCAGCAGCTAAATTAGGAGCCTTTGTTTGCTTACTTACTAATAAAAGACAAGTTGTCTAGTATGTTCACTATTTTATTTAAGGACTAAATTGCAATAATAAACATATTTTTAATGTATCCTAAGATTTTTTGTTAAAATAAAACCAATAATGCAATTTTTTGGTAGTCCTTTATTTAGAAAAGTACCGAAAAGTATCAAAATCATTTTTGTACCGGTACCAAAATATTGGTATCGGGACAACACTAGTCAAGACTCATCACAATTTGTGAGTTTTTGTTGTTTTCCTCCCACAGGATGGAGAAGACCTCATGGATGAATGTGTGCTGAAGTTCTACACCCAACAGTGGGAGGATTACCGTTTCTCCAGTAAGGTCCTCAATGGGATCTGTGCCTACCTCAACCGTCACTGGGTCAGACGAGAGTGTGACGAGGGCCGCAAGGGCATCTACGAAATCTACTCGGTAACAAGAACGCTGTGTCGCGTCACTTTTTTGTCTTCTGCTCCACAACGTCAACTCATCCTCTTCTGCCCACCACAGCTGGCCCTGGTCACCTGGAGGGAGTGTTTGTTCCGGCCGCTCAACAAGCAGGTGGGTTTTTGTACGCAAACTCAACATCCGATTGGTCCCTGCAAACTCCACTCACGCTGCTGCCTCTCCGCCAGGTCACAAACGCCGTGCTCAAGCTGATAGAGCGAGAGAGGAACGGCGAGACCATCAACACCAGACTCATCAGTGGCGTGGTGCAGTCATATGGTGAGGGCCCAATAACAAACTATAGGGCTGGACGATATGGCTGAATATGAGTGTTTTATATCGATAATTACCGATATTTTTTATGACATATCAAAAATAAGGACCAGAAGACCAAATATATTCAATGAAACATTTTTATTTAAAATGTAACTTCCTGATTATAAATCCTCAGCTATCAAGGCAGAAAGTAAAGGAAATCTCAACACAAGCATGGAAAACACTCGATGGAAACTAAATTCTAAAATTGCATTAATAACCTCTTGAAATGAAGGTGCAAAAGTAACGAAATACTGAAAAGTGTGAAAATGTAAACAAAGAAACCTGAGAAGTATTTTCTGCAGGTTTAGTGCCAGGAAGTTACAGCTGTGCTCTGAAAGGTGAGCTCGGCTAAGTTGGTTGTGTTACTGGGGTGGTATAGCTCGGTTGATAGAGTGGCCGTGCCAGCAACTTGTGGGTTCCAGGTTCGATCCCCGCTTCTGCCATCCTAGTCCTTAGATATTGGGTTTCACAATGTAAAGCGCTTTAAGTCACTAGAGAAAAGCGCTATATAAATATAATTCACTTCACACATTACTGATCTCGGTGGGGACGAGTGCCTTGCATCATTTACAGACCACATTGCAGGGATGTATGCTTAGCTTTTTTCACTAGGAACACTGGTGCTACTAAATGAAAATAATTTAGTAGCACAGAAAATAATTAGGAGCAATATGAAATATCTTAGATATCACAATTTCCTTATTCACACTCAAACTACATTCATATAAACACAATGCCATCATAAGGGCTACTGCAGCCCTCAAACACAACATCACTAAACTGTGCTAGCACTGTCGCTAACTCGAGTGTAGGGCTCGGCAATATCCCATTTATAGTTTGGCTGAATATCGATGTACAATATATATCTTGATATTTTTTCCGTAAAGTAGAGTTGGACAAAGTTAAACCCAAATACTGTATATGTGTTGTTGTTTTATTGAAACAAATACTTAACATGAGTAACTTTTTGGAAATGTGTAGGTGCACATACGGGTGGGCTGATGAAACGATATCAATCTATATCGCGATAGACACATTATCAATATATCAATAGGGATGTCCAATATCGGACTGACTATATTATCGGCCAATAAATGCTTTAAAATGTAATATCGGAAATGATCGGTGTCGGTTTCATAAATATCGGTATCGGTTTCAAAAAGTAAAATGTATGACTTTTTAAAACGCCGCTGTGTACACGGACGTAGGGAGAAGTACAGAGCGCCAATAAACCTTAAAGGCACTGCCTTTGCGTGCCGGCCCAGTCACATAATACCTACGGCTTTTCACACACACAAGTGAATGCAAGGCATACTTGTTCAACAGCCATGCAGGTCACACTGAGGGTGGCCGTATAAACAACTTTAACACTGTTACAAATATGCGCCACACTGTAAACCCACACCAACCAAGAATGACAAACACATTTCGGGAGAACATCCGCACCGTAACACAACATAAACACAACAGAACAAATACACAGAACCCCTTGCAGCACTAACTCTTCCAGGACGCTACAATATATAATATGATGTTGCAGTTTAATTTTGAAAGTGCAACATTGTGTCCTTTCGTCAGATGCTGGGACTGAGAGTTACCATGCAACAGGCGATGTGGGGAACGTTGCCACAACTTGTTTACAAAGTCTTCAGTTTGTTTAATAGGATGCTCACTCGTCCTTTATTTAACTGTTAACTTTGTCAGTGTTCCAATAACATTTAAATACTGGCTATAATGTTTTGTGAGAGGTAACACTCCTGTTTGTTTGTTGGGCAAACTGTTGCCTTGAACCAGATGGTGTTGTTGGAGAAGAACAAAGCTTGTTTATTAGACTTTATCTTCAATAGCGAAACTGCTTTGTGTTTTATATTACCGGTACTTGTTTTTTACATTTCACAATGTTCCTTTATAAACCATTCATGTGACATAGCATTTTAATATTTTATGGTGTATAGTTCATTCCTATAAAAAATGTTTCTGTTTAAACTCTTAATAGATATTTCCTGATACAGCATGCACACGTACATACATGTACATGTCAATGTACATTACTTAAAGAATACTTCTCTCTATCAAAATGTAAAAATAGAGAAAGGCCTCATGCAATGAGAAAAAGCTGACACGTTAATACTATTAATGAACAAAAACACAAACATTTGTTTTTATATATGGATAACGTTTATCTATAGCTTTTTTATTAGATATTACAAATTACATGATGGCATTGCGTTCACACCCCAACACTGTTTTACCTAACATAATGAATATAGGGATTAATAATTGGGATTTCAATATTGATAAAAAATAATTTTAAATATTTTGTCCATAATCGTGCGGCCCTTAATGCAAGACTAGATCTCATGCATGATCACTATTTTTATCTCTAAGGACAGTTACGTCTTATGACCATTAGGTGCAATCTTGCACAATTTTCACATGAATTAATTAATTAATTTTATTTCTGCCATTTTACTTTGTTTATAATGCTTGTGTTGCTTTAATCTGCACATTACATTTTCTACTTGAGGTACATGCGTACATTTTGTATGTTTTTGTTTAGATAACACTTGGTTAAAAGATTTCAGTATAGTTTTTTCAAGTTTTGAGCACATTTAAAAATACCGCGATAATAAAAGTGATAATTTTTGTCACGAGGATGTCGTTGTGGCTTGTACAGCCCTTTGAGACTTTTGTGATTTAGGGCTATATAAATAAATATTGAGTGATTGATTGATTGACAATAACCATAAGAAATGTTCATACCGTGACATCCCTAATTGTGATATAGTTTTCGGCCATATTGCCCAGCCCTAGGTGCACATAACAAACAATTCAAAAGGGTCAAATCATGTTTTGTCGTAAAACATTTCCTTGTGGTCTACATAACATGTAACGTTGGTTCTTTGGTCAAAATGTTGCATGGATTATGTTTTACAGACCATCCTCAAGCCGCTTTCTGACCGTCCCTTCAGAATGTGCCGTTTTGTGGGCGGTCTTATTTACGTTCCAAAGCGCTCCTCCAGGCCACACCCCTTTTGATTCCGCCTCCACCCCGTCTGGCATCATGTAGTTTTCATGTAGCTTCAACAAGAGGATAGAAGAAAAGAAGGAACTTTTTGACGACAGCGTCGAACCACAACTGAATAAAAATGTCGGACTCGTAAACCTCAATATATGGAGATATCGGCTGCGTCACGATCGTCTCTAATTCCTACGTCTCGTTTAGAGCAGGTTTGGATGTATGTTGACCTGTTTTTAAAAAATCCTTCATTTTTCTCATGCCTTTAAAACAATTGCAATAAATAACTTATGTCGACATGCTTAGTTAAAAACTGCAACCACTTATGCCGACGTGTTTTTTTTATTTTTTATTAAATCCTTTAGTTTTACGTCTTTAAAAACAGTCACAAGAAAATGCTTATGTCGACAACCACTTATTTTTAACAACATGCGTTGTTAAAAATCCTTTATTTTTCTCATGTCATTGAACACAGTCACAAGAAAATTCTTGACTGCAACCACTTATGGTGCCGTGTTTTAAAAAAAATCCTTTATTTTCTGTCTTTAGAAACAGTTACAAAAAATGCTTATGTTGACAACCGCTTATGTGGACACGAGTTGTTAAAAAAATCCTTGATTTTCCTCATATCATTGACAGTGTTGGGTTAGTTACTGAAAACCAGTAACTAGTTACTTTATTTCAAAAGTAACTCAGTTACTAACTCAGTTACTTACACCAAAAAGTAATGCGTTTCTGTGAAAAGTAACTAGTTACTTATATATAATTTTTTTTTTAAAGGCTCCCTTTAATGCCCTTTTAGCCTTCATTTCAGTACTGTTATTGCACTGCAGAATAATACAATCTGTTGATCAAGTTGACATGCATTTGCATCACTGAACTCTGCTAAGCAATGTGGTCTACATACAACACACAAAGACAAAGATATGTTTCAAAGGGCCAATTTCTTTCAGGCCAGAACAAATTGACAAAACTGATTTAAATAGCTGCAACATAACATACATAAGTAACAAACAGCATAATAACAACATATCTATAAACCAAGGAAGGCACACACTACATACACAAAGCCTAACCAGGTGTTTTTCTCTCAAGGAATTCTGAAATAAAATCATGTCTGGAACCCAGAACACTCTACACATTTCCCCAGTTTTCGTTTAGAGATAAGGAAAGATTGGCCTCGCCCACTAGCATCCCTCTTTGTTTGCGAACTTTATAGTCTATACATGCAGAGTGATGTGATAATCAAACACTCTAGAAGTCTAGAATGAAAGAGCAATAGTATATAAGAGAATTGACAGAGTGTGTGTCCCTTCAGTGCGCAGTGCCTTGTTAAAATCCAGCAGCTGTTGCTTAGGAGGTGAAATGGGTCTCTCTTTGCGAGCTTCGTCGAAGCATGTTGCTTTTGTAGTTGTTTCAGCAGATTTGAATTGCTACGATAGGATCTTTGATCCAAGACACAACTTAAATTTAACTAAAATGTTCTTTCCTTTGTGGTCGACAAAAGAAAAGTAGTGAGAATATTTCCATGTTAAGAAACTCGGCTTCGGGCTTCGCCATGTCTTGTTAGTAAACACAGACACGCCCCCTCCCACACACACACAGACAGCGCGCCTCTTCCGCTGCACTCCAATAAAACACACTCAGATCTTCTCAGTTTCTAGCCGATTCTACATAAAAAATAACGCAGTAACGCATCATGTAGTAACGGTAACTGAGTTACTGAATATAAAAAAAACGCGTTAAATTACTAGTTACCGCCGAAAGTAACGGCGTTACAGTAACGCATTAGTCCCAACACTGGTCATTGAACACAGTCACAAGAACATGCATCTGTCTGCAACCACTTATGTCGACGTGTTTTATATAAATTCTTTATTTTTACGTCTTTAAAACAGTCACAAGAAAATGTTAATGTAGACAACCGCTTATGTCGAGATAAGATGGCCAGCCTAAGGGGCGTCGACCTAAATGGGCTCCACTGTACTTTGTAGCGTGGACATCTAGTAAATGTGTCCCCCATTTCAGTGGAGCTGGGCCTGAACGAGGAGGACGCCTTCGCCAAAGGCCCCACGCTGTCCGTCTACAAGGAGTACTTTGAGTGCCAGTTCCTGACGGACACGGAACGGTTCTACACGCGCGAGAGCACAGAGTTCCTGCAGCAGAACCCGGTCACCGAGTACATGAAGAAGGTACGACCACGCCCACATTTTGTCGTGCGAGCCAGGCTGACGTTGTGGTCTGGTCCACCCCAGGCGGAGGCTCGCCTGCTGGAGGAGCAGCGGCGCGTGCAGGTGTATCTCCACGAGTCCACGCAGGATGAGCTGGCCAGGAAGTGCGAGCAGGTCCTCATCGAGAAGCACCTGGAGATCTTCCACACAGAGTTCCAGAACCTTCTGGACGCCGACAAGAACGAAGGTAAGTGTGTCGGAGGCCTCGTGAGGCCTTTTTGACTGACGAGATGATGTCTCCTCAGACCTGGGCCGCATGTACAACCTGGTCTCACGTATCACTGACGGCCTCGGAGAACTCAAGAAGCTTCTAGAAACTCACATCCACAACCAGGGCCTCGCCGCCATCGAGAAATGTGGCGAGGCGGCGCTCAACGTAAGAACACTTCTTGACGCGTCGAGCTGCGTGTATGTGTGTGTCGTCATGGCGACCGTCTCGTCTTAGGACCCCAAAGTGTACGTGCAGACCACGCTGGACGTCCACAAGAAGTACAACGCCTTGGTCATGTCCGCCTTCAACAACGACGCTGGCTTTGTGGCGGCTCTCGACAAGGTCAGCTGACCATTGAGCGACCATCGCTGAAATAGCGCCCCCTGGTGACTGTTTTTTTTCTTCCTGTCAGGCGTGCGGTCGGTTTATCAACAACAACGCCGTCACCAGGATGGCGCAGTCGTCCAGCAAGTCGCCCGAGCTGCTCGCAAGATACTGCGACTCGCTACTCAAAAAGAGGTGGGGTTTGAGTGTCAGCTGACGTCACGCTGCCTTACGTTCACACTTTGATTGCCGCCTTCCCTTTTTTCAGCTCCAAAAACCCAGAGGAGGCGGAGCTAGAGGACACACTCAACCAAGTGGTGAGACGCCACTGCGGCCATCTTGATTCGGACGGGCTTTGTGAACGTGTGACGTCGTGTCTCTGCAGATGGTCGTGTTCAAGTACATCGAGGACAAGGACGTCTTCCAGAAGTTCTACGCCAAGATGCTCGCCAAGCGTTTGGTCCACCAGAACAGCGCCAGCGACGATGCCGAGGCCAGCATGATCTCCAAACTTAAGGTCTGTTATACGCCGCCCCCTCCGCAGGAAGACATTTTGTTATTCATCTAAAGCAGACCTGGGCAAATTAAGGCCCGGGGCCACACGCGGCCCGTTAAGCTTTTCAATCTGGCCCGCCGGACATTCCCAAATAATTGTTTTAGATGTTTAAGATGTAAAGTGTAGCTGCCATTATGATGTGCAGTGATGTTTTCTAACGACCGTAAGTCTTGAACTTTACTAAGTATTTCAATGGTTGGAATCTGCGCTTATGGATGATATACCAGTTACTATGGCAATTTAATTAGTTACTATGGTCATCTAATTAGTGTTGCGTTTTGGACCAGTTGTTCCTCCCGGGGAATTCAAGTCACAAGTCGCTCCCAAGCTCTTTACGACACATAAAGCTGAGTAGAAAAACCACCAGAGACAGAATAGGTATTTTGTAATATATTTGCAAAGCTTTACATATATACATTGAGACCAGTCCAGCATAGAACATTCAATCGCGCCGCTAAGATGGTCTGCCCCCCTTGACCAAACCCCCTCTCCTCTTAAGTCTCTCTTCCTCCCCCCCTGGCAGTCATGTCTCTCTAGCCAAAACACATGCTTATTATCTTTCTCTCTAACATTCCTCACTTCAAGGTTAAGCACACAGTTTTGCAGACAACCAAAAGACCACATTTGGAAGAAAAACACTAGCTGTTTTGTAATATGATTATGAAATAAAAAGAAGTAACACTTAAATTCGGATATATGTAAATATCTGCCTCCGACATTAGTTACTATGGTCATCTAATTAGTTACTATGGTAATGTCAGTCACAGCAGCTCAGACGAGGCACCAAGCAGTGTGGGTGGGGAGTGTTTCCACAGACGCGGAAGGAGATTTTCACAACAAAGTTCTAAAGCTTAGTGATGTATCAGATATATCAGATTGTAGGTGGGTTTATTTTGTACCCTTCGTGTTCATATTTCACTGTTTGTTGCATTTTTGTTGCGTTTCACTTGATTGTAAAATGTGTCGATCGAAAGGTGGTGTGACGTTTATATTTTGTCAATATTCAGTGTTTTATCCTTCACAGAAAAATGTAAAATTCCATTACGTTTTTTAAGGCGGTCTGTCATTTGTAGCATTCAATCAGACATTATTGTGAGGTTTTGTATTAGTGTTCATATAAATAGATATACCGGCCCCCAGACACATTTTTTTCTCTAAATGTGGCCCCCAAGTCAAAATAATTGCCCAGGCCTGATCTAAAGCAAGGGTGTCCAAAGTGCGGCCCGCAGCTAATTTTTTTGTAATGGCCCGCCGCACATTCTAAAACTACTATTACAAAATAACATTAAAAATGGAATTAAAGAGCAAACAGGTGAAATATAATGACAAAAAGTTGCAATGTTGACTAATAATTCAAAGCTGCCATGCAGGATGTTTTTTTTTATTTAAAACTGTCATTGCTCATAAAATAATAATGAATCAAAATCAATGTTATGACTTATTGACCTATTTAAGACTCAAATTACTTCATATCAAAAATTCCACTGTGATATATTTTTTTGTTAATATTTTTTTTGCTATATAAAATAAAAAAACTAAGTTTTCTTTGACAAAAAGAGCATAAAATGATGAAAACTTATAATCAACAAATATGAAGTTGATCTCGCTTATGAGTGGGGCCCTTTTGGATCCCTGAGAATTTTTGTGGGGCTTTTTTTTTTTTTTTTTACTATCATTGCTCAAAAAAGTAATAATAAATTGAAATCAATGTTATGAATTATTGACTTATTTAAGGCTCCCATTACGTCACATCCAATATTCCACTTTGAACTTTTTTGGGGGAAAATATTGCATATTTTGTGCTTTTGCCATAAAAACAGGATTTTCTTTGACAAAGGGCACCTTATATTGACAGATAGCCCTAAAGTTGATCTCGAGATTTAAGTGTTGAATAATGAAAAAAATAGTTATACATGACTTATTTTATGATTGAGACCCTTCCAGGTTCCCGACAGCTAACTTGAGAGGAGGAAAAAAACATCTATATTTTGGTTAGAAATATATTGGCCCCCGCATGCTTTTATTTTAGTGTGCGGCTGTCAGAGCAAAAAGTTTGGACACTCCTGATTGAAAATACATTTTCTGATAGCCATTTCTCTCTCCTGCAGCAAGCGTGCGGCTTCGAGTACACGTCCAAACTTCAAAGAATGTTCCAGGACATCGGAGTGAGCAAAGATCTCAACGAGCAGTTCAAGAAGCACCTGACCAACTCTGAACCTCTGGACTGTGAGTGACCACGAGCGCCGACAAGTACACACTTCGCCAGGGCCACTAATGTGTGTGTGTGTGTGTGCGTGTATGAACGTGTGTGTGCACGTGTGTGTCTTTCCATGTCTGTTGCGTGTTCAGTGGACTTCAGTATTCAGGTTCTGAGTTCGGGTTCGTGGCCTTTTCAGCAGTCCTGCACCTTTGCTCTGCCCTCTGAGGTAAGACATACACACACATTAGACATTGACTGATTATCTGCGCGGATATTTGCCATTTTGTTGTATATCTGTATCAGCCTTTTTTATCGTATGTACAACAGCAGACACAGATACAAGATGTACACATATGATACCAATGTATAGTTAAATTAGTGAAGTAGATAAAAAATAAGCACTGCTCAAGCAGCAGCCCCTTCTTCCTGCATGACAAATGCTGTGAAGTTAAATATATTTATATAGCGCTTTCTCTAGAGACTCAAAGTGCTTTACACAGTGAAACCCATTATCTACATCTTTGAGTTACATTTACAAACCCCGTTTCCATATGAGTTTGGAAATTGTGTTGGATGTAAATATAAACGGAATACAATGATTTGCAAATAATTTTCAACCCATATTCAATTGAATATGCTACAAAGACAACATATTTGATGTTCAAACTGATAAACATTTTTGTTGTTGTTGCAAATAATCATTAACTTTAGAATTTGATGCCAGCAACACGTGACAAAGTTGGGAAAGGTGGCAATAAATACTGATAAAGTTGAGGAATGCTCATCAAACACTTATTTGGAACATCCCACAGGTGTGCAGGCTAATTGGGAACAGGTGGGTGCCATGATTGGGTATAAAAACAGCTTTCCAATAAATGCTCAGTCTTTCACAAGAAAGGATGGGGCGAGGTACACCCCTTTGTCCACAACTGCGTGAGCAAATTAGTCAAACAGTTTAAGAACAACATTTCTCAAAGTGCAATTGCAAGAAATTTAGGGATTTCAACATCTACGGTCCATAATATCATCAAAAGGTTCAGAGAATCTGGAGAAATCACTCCACGTAAGCGGCATGGCCGGAAACCAACATTGAATGACCGTGACCTTCGATCCCTCAGACGGCACTGTATCAAAAACTGACATCAATCTCTAAAGGATATCACCACATGGGCTCAGGAACACTTCAGAAAACCACTGTCACTAAATACAGTTTGTCGCTACATATGTAAGTGCAAGTTAAAGCTCTACTATGCAAAGCGAAAGCCATTTATCAACAACATCCAGAAACGCCACCGGCTTCTCTGGGCCCGAGATCATCTAAGATGGACTCATGCAAAGTGGAAAAGTGTTCTGTGGTCTGACGAGTCCATATTTCAAATTGTTTTTGGAAATGTTCGAAGTCGCTTCCCAAAGGGGAAGCGAACCATCCAGACTGTTATCGACGCAAAGTGTAAAAGCCAGCATCTGTGATGGTATGGGGGTGCATTAGTGCCCAAGGCATGGGTAACTTACACATCTGTGAAGGCACCATTAATGCTGAAAGGTACATACAGGTTTTGGAACAACATATGCTGCCATCTAAGCGCCGTCTTTTTCATGGACGCCCCTGCTTATTTCAGCAAGACAATGCCAAACCACATTCAGCACGTGTTACAACAGCGGGGCTGCGTAAAAAAAGAGTGCAAGTACTTTCCTGGGCCGCCTGCAGTCCAGACCTGTCTCCCATTGAAAATGTGTGGCGCATTATGAAGCGTAAAATACGACAGCGGAGACCCCGGACTGTTGAACGACTGAAGCTCTACATAAAACAAGAATGGGAAAGAATTCCACTTCAACAATTAGTTTCCTCAGTTCCCAATCATTTATTGAGTATTGTTAAAAGAAAAGGTGATGTAACACAGTGGTGAACATGCCCTTCCCCAACTACTTTGGCACATGTTGCAGCCATGAAATTCTAAGTTAATTATTATTTGCAAAAAAAAAAAAAAGTTTGAGTTTGAACATCAAATATGTTGTCTTTGTAGTGCATTCAACTGAATATGGGTTGAAAAGGATTTGCAAATCATTGTATTCCGTTTATATTTACATCTAACACAATTTCCCAACTCATATGGAAACGGGGTTTGTAAAGCAGTGTGGGTGGCACTGGGAGCAGGTGGGTAAAGTGTCTTGCCCAAGGACACAACGGCAGTGACTAAGATGGCGGAAGCGGGAAACGAACCTGGAACCCTCAAGTTGCAGACACGGCTGCAGTACCAACCGACACAAGCCGCCTGTGTTATGTTTTAGCTGGAGCCTTTTTTTTTTTTAAATGAGTATTTTTTAAATGTAATTCATTTTAAGAATAAAAATGACTCCTACAGTCAATTATGTATTGATATTTGACAGGGCAACTTTTTAGTTCTTGTGAGAATTCTTCTCCGGTCTGCCCTTTCATGCGGCGCTGGTCGCCTGCAGCACGTCTCCTCTGCCTTCCTGTCAAAACTGTACATTTCAAGGCGAGTCACATGACCTCACTGCTTCCTTTGCATGTAGCTGGAAAGAAGCTACCAGCGCTTCACGGCGTTCTACGCCAGTAGACACAGCGGCAGGAAGTTGACGTGGCTCTACCACTTGTCCAAAGGCGAGCTGGTCACCAACTGCTTCAAGAACAGGTACTTTTCCTGACAGAAGTGAGCAGCAGCAGCAGCAGCGTCTAAAGTGGCGTCGTCCTCACGCAGGTACACGCTGCAGGCATCCACCTTCCAGATGGCCATCTTGCTTCAGTACAACACAGAGGACAGCTACACCGTCCAGCAGCTGACCGACAGCACGCAGATCAAAACCGTAAGCGCATTAAACTCGACATGTGACCCGATGACCGCGTCGCGCTTTAACGTTCCTCCTCGCGCTTTTTCAGGACATCCTGGTCCAAGTGCTGCAGATCTTGCTGAAGTCCAAACTGCTGGTGAGCACTTCCTTCTTTGTTTTCTTACACTTCAAGTTGGATATGTTGCTGTCGTCGGGGGCCACAAGCAAATACTTACTATAAAGCCGGTGCAGCAACACACAAAAGCAAACAAAAGGCTCATCAATCATCCACCATTCAATGACGTCTCAATCACGGCCAAACTGGAGATCAGTCTCTCTTACATACCGTATTTTTCAGAGTATAAGTCGCTCCGGAGTATAAGTCGCACCGGCCGAAAGCGCATAATAAAGAAGGAAAAAAACATATATAAGTCACACTTTTTGGGGAAATGTATTTGATAAAAGCCAACACCAAGAATAGACATTTGAAAGGCAATTTAAAATAAATAAAGAATAGTGAACAACAGGCTGAATAAGTGTACGTTATATGAGGCATAAATAACCAACTGGTATGTTAATGTAACATATTATGGTAAGAGTCATTCAAATAACTATAACATATAGAACATGCTATACGTTTACCAAACAATCTGTCACTCCTAATCGCTAAATCCCATGAAATCTTATACGTCTAGTCCAGGGGTCGGCAACCCGCGGCTCCGGAGCCGCATGCGGCTCTTTGATCACTCTGATGCGGCTCAGCAGCTTACTTGCTGAACCCCTCAATTTTCCCGTGAGACTTCCGGATTTCAGTGCCTCTCGCAGAAAACTCCCGGGATTAATATTCACCGATTTTCATCCTTATGGCTATAATAAGGGCGTGCCATGATGGTACACCATTTGGCGCCCTTTACAATCTGTATTAACAGCGTGCCAGCCCAACACTTGTTATACAATATACATCTTCTGCTTGCACACGTACGTGACAGCAAGGCATACTTGGTCAACAGCCACACAGGTTACACTGACGGTGGCCATATAAAACAACTTTAACACTCTTACTAATAATGCGCCACACTTTGAACCAAAACCAAACAAGAATGACAAACACATTTCGGGAGAACATCTGCACCTTAACACAACATAAACACAACAGAACAAACACCCAAAATCCCATGCAGCCCTGACTCTTCCGGGCTACATTATACACCCCTGCTACCACCAAACCCCGCCCCCACCCCAACCCTGCTCCCTCACACATCTCTCTGTGCGTCGGTTGAGGTGGGCGGGGTTTGGTGGGGGGGGGGGGGTGTATAATGTATCCCGGAAGAGTTAGGGCTGCATGGGATTCTGGGTATTTGTCCTGTTGTGTTTATGTTGTGTTACGGTGCAGATGTTCTCCCGAAATGTATTTGTCATTCTTGTTTGGTGTGGGTTCACAGTGTGGCGCATTATTAGTAAGAGTGTTAAAGTTTTTTTTTTATACCGCCACCGTCAGTGTAACCTGTGTGGTTGTTGACCAAGTATGCCTTGCTGTCACCTACGTGAGCAAGTGGAAGCCCCATACAACGTGTGGCTGATCAGGCACGCTGGTTGTAGTGGGTGCTATATGCTGTACCATCACGGCACGCATGACGCTGACAAGCGCCATTCATTTAAAACCCGCGTGCCGCACCAGCTTTCAAATTCCACATAAAGGTGTGGGCAGCGTGTCTGAGACCCCTGGTTTATACATAGCAAAAAAAAAAATTGTATGCAGTGGCCTAGTGGTTAGAGTGTCCGCCCTGAGATCGGTAGGTTGTGAGTTCAAATCCCGGCCGGGTCATACCAAAGACTATAAAAATGGGACCCATTGCCGCCCTGCTTGGCACTCAGCATCAAGGGTTGGAATTGGGGGTTAAATCACCAAAAATGATTCCCGGGCGCGGCCACCGCTGCTGCTCACTGCTCCCCTCACCTCCCAGGGGGTGATCAAGGGTGATGGGTCAAATGCAGAGAATAATTTCACCACAACTAGTGTGTGTGTGACAATCATTGGTACTTTAACTTTACCTTTTAACTTTATTTCATTTAAAATTTCAAAAAAAATTTGCGGATCCCACTGTTTTCTATAATTTGTGAAACTGGTCAAAATGGCTCTTTGACTGGTAAAGGTTGCCGACCCCTGGTCTAGTCTCTTACGTGAATGAAATAAATAATATTATTTGTTATTTTACGCTAATGTGTTAATAATTTCACACATAAATCGCTCCTGAGTATAAGTCGCACCCTCGGCCAAATTATGAAAAAAACTGCGACTTATAGTCCGAAAAATACGGTACTTCTTTGGACACCAGTCATGTGACCTCAGCACGTTTGTCCGTCTGCCCACCAGGTACTGGAGGACGAGAACGCCAACGTGGACGAGGTGGACTTCAAACCGGACACCGTTATCAAATTGTTCCTCGGATACAAGAAGTAAGTTTGCCGCCAACTTCCTGTCGTTTTTTTCTCTCCGCCGCCGTGTTGGCTCACCGCTGCGTTTGTGTGCAGCAAAAAGCTGCGCGTCAACATCAACGTGCCCATGAAGACGGAGCAGAAACAAGAGCAGGAGACGACTCACAAGAACATCGAGGAGGATCGCAAGCTCCTCATTCAGGTGACCACAGCATCCAAACATTGGCTGTCAACAAAGCCATGACTGTATGTGTGTGTGCATGTGTGTGTGCAGGCTGCCATCGTGCGGATCATGAAGATGAGGAAGGTCCTGAAGCACCAGCAGCTCCTCGCCGAGGTCCTCAACCAGCTGTCGTCTCGATTCAAACCCAGAGTCCCCGTCATCAAGGTGACGACTTCATGCCCTCCCAGTGAGTAGCTTCTGACGCAGCTGACACTTCTCTGCTGTCTCCCTCTTGTGGACAGAAATGCATTGACATCCTGATAGAGAAGGAGTACCTGGAGAGAGTGGATGGCGAGAAGGACACGTACAGCTACCTGGCTTGAACCCCCCCACCCTCCACCTATTTTATTTTATGTGTATCTTCATTTCCCCCTCGTCTTAGTAATAATACAAGTGTGGATCCCGACGTGGACGCGGACATGTTTAAGTGAGCTGCTGAGCATGTGAAAACCTACTTGAGGGTGAACTTTGACCTCTCCTGTCCGCGACAAACTTACACCCCCCCCAATGCCTTTTGAGAAAAGCAGCGAAGCCCCGCCCACCAACGCACGTTTTTCTCGTCCTGTTGTAAATAACGCACAGATTCTAAGAGGACACACACCCCTCTGCCCTCTCGCCATAGGGAAAGCGTCACGAGTTTAGCCTTCAGCCAATCAGAGAGCCATATCCAAAGTTTTTTTGCATGTTCCCGCCCTCCCTGCGCCGCCGTCTCGCACAGCGGGTCGAACGTGAGTGTACAGATGAGATGTTGCAGGAGGACATTTGTATAGTGTGGTTCATTTTCTAAATGTGTGATAAATAAACAAGGAAAGATTTCTTTAACGTTTTCTCACTTTTTTTTATTCTTTAAGCAATAAATATGTAATAGAACACAAAAAATAGGACACTGAAGACGTTTTGTAGAATTTATTCAAAGAAAATCCCTGTGACTAACAAGTCAGCACCTTCCACGAGAGTGGGAAATGTATCTTCTTTTTTTTTTTTTGCAGAATTAAAAAAGTCCAAAGTGGAGCCTGAGTGCTTGCTGCTGATTGGCTCTCCTCGCCTCGTCAGCCAATCACTGAGCAAAATCTGCACCTTTTATTTGTAAACATGATCTATTATACAAGTGGCTGCTTGTGACATCACTCCTCAGGAATGTGATCAAACCTGCAGGTGACGCGCTAAACGTCAACATTGGCAACAATCAGACTCTAAAGATGCTTTTATGTTACAGCAGGAAGTCACATCAAAAGTCGACGTGAGCGTGCTTCAAAGGTGTTTAAGAGCCTCATCTCGCCAGTACAATGGCGACTTTAGCACCCCTGGTGGCCAAACAAGTCATTGGTGGCAGTGACGTCATGGAGGTGATACACATTTGATTGAAGGCACAGCCAGCTTTGTCAATCAAATTCTTTATCGTTGTGAACATTTTGCCTTTCGACAAGACAGCAGATGAATATTAAACAACATTTTTGGCTGAGTTTCAGAAAGTCTTCAGCACCAGAAGTAAAAAAAAAGTTTGCTGCTGGTTTCTTGTTTCCAAAACAGCATCAGAACATAAAAATATGGATGTTTTTCTAGAAACAAGCCAGCCTGTGAACAAGTTGTCAGTTTAAAAAAAAGAAGCCTGCTGCTGGTGGATTTGGTCCCTGAAGTTGAATCGAGATGATTTATCTCACAGCAAAAAAGAAAAGTCTTGTTCTTTGGGTTCAGACCAAAACTTGCTGAAGAGACACTCCAGAAGATTAAAAGATTGTTCCTGAAATGTTGCTAACATGTCTTGTTCTCCTGAAGTGTGTGTGTGTGTAAGGCTCCGTCACAGGTGAAGTAGACATCAGGCCATCTCCGCCTCCCGCTCGATGCCAACGTACTTGAGAGCGTCCGCTTGACTGTACCTGGTGCATGAACGTGAAGTGGTGAGTCAATCATAGCGACCTTTATTCAGAAAGCACTTTTCAAACACAGGCAAGTGGCAAACAACACGGAAAGAAGAGAAAAAAACATGACATTTGAGGAAAAACGCCACCTTTAAATACTAACTAAAACTAACACCATATAAAAAAAAAAATAGTATGAAGCATGGAAAAATAAAATAAATACAACTTTGAGAGAATAGTATTAATAATTGCAATAAATAAAATAGAAAATAATACCCAAAAAATTATATATAAAGAAAATGAGTAAAAAGTGTGATCAAAAAGGTATCTTTAACCTTTTTTTTAAAAATATCAACGGCCTCTGCAGGCTGTTCCACAGGTGAGGGTCATAGTCGCTAAAAGCCACCTCAACGTGGGTCTTTGTTAAAGATAAAAGTTTGGTGCCAGAGAATCGGCGAGGGTTGATACGGTAAAAGCAGGTCAGGTAGGTAAGATGGCGCAAAGACATTCAAAAACTAATACTACAACTTTAAATGGACCCTGAAGCGGACAGGCAGCCAATGGAGCGACTTTAAAACTGGTGTAATGTGCTCCCGCCCTCTGACTTTTGTAACATTGTAGACTTCTTTTTGGGAAGTCCAGAGAGCATTACAATAGTTTCAACCACAGGAAATAAAAGCTAGCATTAGCACGTCCGTGTTGGCATGACAGAGGAACGGGCGTACTTTGGCTAGGTTCTTAAGATTATATTTTTAATGTGTGGGATAAAATTCCGCTTGGAGCCAAAAATCTCTCCCAGATTTGTATGGATTGCGTTGGTGTAGAATTTTTTTTGAGCGCCCTTTAAGAAAAAAAGTAACATTTTTATTGGCACAAAGTGCAGCCACTCAAAACCCAAAAGAAAATTATGAAACTCAAGACTACATTTTTACTTTAACGATTTGACACGTCATGTACCACAGAATTGTACTAACTTTATAATCATTGAAAATGTAATACCGTATTTTTCGGACTATAAGTCGCAGTTTATTTCATAGTTATGTGTGAAATTATTAACACATTACTGTAAAATATCAAATATTATTTAGCTCATTCACGTAAGAGACGAGACGTATAAGATTTCATCGAGTGACAGATTGTTTGGTAAACGTATAGTTCTATATGTTGTAGTTATTTGAATGACTCTTACCATAATATGTTACGTTAACATACCAGTTGGTTATTTATGCCTCATATAACGTACACTTATTCAGCCTGTTGTTCACTATTCTTTATTTATTTTAAATTGCCTTTCAAATGTCTATTCTTGGTGTTGGCTTTTATCAAATACATTTCCCCCAAAAATGCGACTTATACTCCAGTGCGACTTATGTTTTTTCCCTTCTTTATTATGCGTTTTCGGCCGGTGCGACATATACTCCGGAGCGACTTATAGTCCGAAAAATACGGTACAATTCTATAACATGCATGCAAAGAAGTCAGAAAATGTTTCCTATTTGGCAACTCTATCCTGTAGCCCAGGGGTGTCCATTACATCCATCGCCAGCCAGGCATAAAAAAAACACCTAAAAATTAGATATCAATCTTCACCAAGACGTCACTTGGGTCTTGTGAGATGACTCTGGCTGCTGTCAGACCATTATTAGGAAAAAATGACCGACAGGAAGGCGAGAAACACTTTTTATTTCAACACTCTCGTGCCGCACTTGCTGTCAAAACTCTGAAGACCGACCGCACAGTTCCTACCTTCACAATAAAAGCGCTGCTTCATCCTGCCTGCGCTAACAAAATAAGAGTCTTGGAAAGCTGGAGTGCACAAGCTAGCAAGCTACGGAGTTTGCCGCCAATATATTTCTTGTAAAGTGTATAAAAAGGAGTATGGACGCTGGACAAATAAGATGTCAAAAAGCAATCACTTTCATGTGGTATTGGACAGAAAGGAGGACTTTTTTTCTCCTCCATTTGAAAATGTGGACGTTGTCAGCACTACTGTCTGATTCCAATCAATGCAAGTCATCACAATCAGCTAATACTCCAACTTATATTCTTCTCTTCATGAAAGAAAGGAATCCATAACATGCTTGTATTGTCATTAAACACATTTAACTTGCTAACAAAAATGTCTCTTTCATAAATAAATAAATGAGGTAGATCCCTTCCACTTGGTCAATTGAAAAGTAGCTGGCCTGCCGTAGCAACACCCGCTAAGGTAATATACTTCCTGTTTACATCAAAAGTATACCTTCCCGCTGGCTATCAATAAATACTCTACAACTACAACTGGTTGGGAACTAAGAGTGTTGAGATGGAAAACATCCCAACAAGATGAGCAGCAAAGTAGACCGCCCTCAGCTTTGTGGATGGGAGAGCAAACGGCGGTGACAACAAGTAAGCTAGTTAGATCAGTGTTCTTCAACCTTTTTTGAGCCAAGGCACATGAAAAAATGCGGAGGCACACCACCAGCAGAAATAATTAAAAAAAACGAAACTCAGTTGACAGTAAAAAGTCGTCGTCGCAATTGTTGGATATGACTTTAAATCATAACCAAGAATGCACCAATATAGCTCTTGTCTCAAAGTAGGTGTACTGTCACATCACACCCTGACTTATTTGGAGTTTTTTGCTGGTTGCCTGTGTGTAGTGTTTTAGTTCTTGTCTTGTGCTCCTATTTTAGTTTTTTGGTATTTTCCTGTAGCAGTTTCATGTCTTATATTTCCCGCATCTACTTTGTTTTAGCAATCAAGACTATTTCAGTCATTTTTATCCTTCTTTGTGGGGACATTGTTGATTGTCACGTCATGTTCGAATGTACATTGTGGACGCCGTCTTTGCTCCACAGTAAGTCTTTGCTGTCGTCCAGCATTCTGTTTTCGTTTACTTTGTAGCCAGCTCAGTTTTAGTTTTGTTCTGCATAACCTTCCCTAAGCTTCAATGCCTTTTCTTAGCGGCACTCACCTTTTGTTTATTTTTGGTTTAAGCATTAGACACCTTTTTACCTGCACCCTGCCTCCCGCTGTTCCTGACATCTACAAAGCAATTAGCTACCCGCTGCCACCTACTGATATGGAAGAGTATTACACGGTTACTCTGCCGAGCTCTAGACAGCACCGACACTCAACAACAACAACAAGACATTTGCGGACTATAATTACTGGTTTGCAAAGAAAATTGTTTTTAACGCAAAAACCGTATTTTTCGGACTATAAGTCATAGTTTGGCCGGGGGAGCGACTTGTGTGAAATTATTAACACATTACCGTAAAATATCAAATAATATTATTTATCTCATTCACGTAAGAGACTAGACGTATAAGATTTCATGGGATTTAGCGATTAGGAGTGACAGATTGTTTGGTAAACGTATACCGGTAGCATGTTCTATATGTTATACTTATTTGAATGACTCTTACCATAATATGTTACGTTAACATACCAGTTGGTTATTTATGCCTCATATAACGTACACTTATTCAGCCTGTTGTTCACTATTCTTTATTTTAAATTGCCTTTCAAATGTCTATTCTTGGTGTTGGCTTTTATCAAATACATTTCCCCAAAAAATGCGACTTATATATACCGGTATGTTTTTTTTCCTTCTTTATTATGCATTTTCGGCCGGTGCGACTTATACTCCGAAAAATACGGTAGGTGAAATTAGATAATCTCCCACGGCACACCAGACTGTATCTCATGGCATACTAGTGTGCTGCGACACAGTGGTTGAAAAACACTGAGTTAGATGATGCTAACCTGCGAGCTTGTTTTGGCATCCCTTGCTGCCATTCAGTGCGGCGTTTAGGCAAGAGGAACAGCGAGTACACTAAAAGATGGAAGTATTTTTCGGACTATAAGTCGCACCGGCCGAAAATGCATACCGGTAATTACCGGTAAGAAGGAAAAAAACATAAGTCGCACTGGAGAATAAGTCGCATTTTTGGGGGAAATTTATTTGATAAAAACCAACACCAAGAATAGACATTTGAAAGGCAATTTAAAATAAAATAAAGAATAGTGAACAACAGGCTGAATAAGTGTACGTTATATGAGGCATAAATAACCAACTGGTATGTTAACGTAACATATTATGGTAAGAGTCATTCAAATAACTATAACATATAGAACATGCTATACGTTTACCAAACAATCTGTCACTCCTAATCGCTAAATCCCATGAAATCTTATACGTCTAGTCTCTAACGTGAATGAGATAAATAATATTATTTGATATTTTATGCTAATGTGTTAATAATTTCACACATAAGTCGCTCCTGAGTATAAGTCGCACCCAAACTATGAAAAAAACAGACTTATAGTCCGAAAAATACGGTATTTGGTGCGAAAATGAAGGTTTAAAAAATGCAGATTTTGTTAGTGAACGCTCCTTCTGGCCTTCAGGGCCTGGAACTAAAACCTGTTTTGTCCTTGGCACGTGTGGTCACGTGACCAAGGCGTGTTACCTGTAGTCAAAGAAAAGCTCCTCCCCCGTCTGAATGGCTCTCTTGGCGAAGATTCCAATGCGGTGGTCGCCGTTCACCATCATCACTGCGGAGGGACAGAAGTGGCAGTCAGCACGTTGTCGCCGGTGAGCGTCTTCTTACCTTTGGCGTAACAGTTGGGGTTGACCGAGTGGTTGGCGAAGCGGATCTTGTTGCCTTTACGCGTGGCGTCCACCACGAAGTCTGAGGGAGGAAAGTGGGAGACCATGTCAGCTGGAAGATTGCGAGAAAGACGGCGTCATGTGACTGGATACCGTTGTTGAGGTTGAAGAGGAAGCTGCACATGTACTTGTCGTACACTTTGCCTCTGCGGTCCGCTTCATCCTGAGAGATGATCTGGCGGTGACGGGAGGCACGTTAGCATTTGCACTTTCGCGTCTACTTCCTGCGTGCTGTCCTACCTCGCCGCAGTATTCAGAGATGAACTCGTTCTTCTGGACCGGCTCCTTGATGAAGATGCCCCAGCCCGCCACGTCGGACGGAGCGAGCAGCAGGTGCTGAGGAGGAGAAAGAGGGCGGAGTCAGTAAGCTAACAGCGGTTAAAGGTCATTTAGTCTGAGGGGGTCCAAAGTACGCAGATCATTTTTTAACAGCCTGTGGCACATTCTAAAAATACAATTATTACAAATAAGTGCACTGTAACGGGAAAACAATTAAATAGAAAAATAATGAATCAAAATCAATGTTATGAATTGACTTAAGGCTCCAATTACTTCACATCAGATCTCACAATATTTTTAGGGGGAAAACAAGGCATATTTTGTCATAAAAACAAATACAATTCATGTTTTGTGCGCTTTTTTTTTTTAAACTTGTCATTGCTCAAAAAAATTATGAATCAAAATCGATGTTGTGAATGATTGACCTAGTAAATACTTCACATCAAATATTACTCTTTGAAATATTTTTTGGGGAACGTGTTTTATATTTTTTGTGTTTGCCATATCAAAACTAAGGTTATCTTATATATAAATACATATGATATAAATTAAAACTATTAAATTGACACATGATACAGTATATCTGATGTAGAGATTCAAGCATGGAAAGTTAAAAATAATCATACGACTTATTACTCATGAGTGGAGCCATTTTGGATCCCCAAAACCTTTGTGTGATTTTTTTTTTGTAACTCATTGCTCAAAAAAATACTAATGAATCAAAATCAATGTTGTGAATGATTGACCTAGTAAAAGCTCCAGTTACTTCACATCAAATATTTCACTTCAAATTTTTTTGGGGAAATATTGCATATTTGGTGCTTTTGCCATAAAAAACATTGGTTTTCTTCGATTAAAAAGGGCATAGAACTTTTTTATATACACTGTATTTTCCGCACTATAAGGCGAACCTAAAAACCTCAAATTTCTTCAAAAGCTGACAGTGCGCCTTATAATCCGGTGCGCCTTATATATGGACCAATATTGAGCCACAACAGGTCTCCCAACTACGATAAGCAGCCGCCGACTTCATTTTCCCCCGTCTTCTACGGGGGAAAATGAAGTCGGCGGCTGCTTACTGTAGAAGAACTACTTCTTCTACACGGGAAAATGAAGTCGGCGGCTGCTTACCGTAGCAGAAGAAGCAGGAAAATGAAGTTGGCGGCTGCTTACCGTAGTTACGAGACCTAAACTTTATGTAAAGACCCAAAAATGGCTCCTATTAAGAGACATGCTTACGACGCAGAGTTTAAACTCAAGGCGATCAGTCACGCAGTAGAACACAGGAATAGAGCAGCAGCGAGAGAATTTAACATTAACTAATCAATGGTGCGGAAGTGGAGGAAGCAACATGATGACCTGCGCCAAATAAAGAAGACTAAACAGAGTTTCCGAGGGAACAAAGCGAGATGGCTACAGTTGGAGGACAAACTGGAACAGTGGGTTGTTGAACAAAGAGCAGCAAGTAGAAGTGTCAGAACAATCACTATTTGTTTTGTTGACATTCCCTTTAGCGCAGCTCCATCTAATGGATGCATAACGTAACCCCAGCCTCTACTGTAGCGTCTATTCTATGCGCCTTATATATAAACAAAGTTTTAAAATAGGCCATTCATTGTAGGTTCGCCTTATAATCCGGTGCGCCTTATAGTGCGGAAAATGAAGTAACACTTTATATCAATAGATCTGAAGTTGATTGTTGTACATATAAAAGTTTGAATAGTAAAAAGTGTTTAACATTTCCCAAACTTAAGGAGAGCCCTAAAGTTAAAGTAAATCTAAATATTGTCGTTTTAAAATAGAAAATGATCAAAATGGGCCCCCTGCATGCTTTGTTTTCCTGAGTGGAAAAATTTTGGACCCCTGATTGAGTGTCGGCGTCACCTTTTTGGCGCCCCTCTGGATGGAGCAGTTCTTGCAGGAGACGTTCTTGCTGTCCCAGTGCTCGGCGGCGCCGCACGTGAGGCAGAGGTCAGGGTCGCACTCCCTCACTGCCAAGTAGCACGGACACTGCTTGGTGTTGCACTGAGCTTTGCAGCGGCAGCCCGGGAAGCGGTTCTGACCTGCGGGCGGCCCGAGAACAAAAGACGTGAGCACTTAAAGAGGCGGGGAAAGGGGCGTGGCGCTTACACTCGGAGCTGCACTGGCAGAACTTCTCGCAAAAGTTCTGAGCGGTGACGCACGGGCACGACGAGTCGCAGGGTTGGCGCGGGTGGTCACATGGCTGGTAGTTGTAGACGTGATTGGACGAGCCGTCTGGAAGGGGCGGGGTCAGACAGACAGCATGTGATGCGTCAGTGGTGAGGGCGTGTCATGTGACCGCTGACCTTTCTTCAGCTGGATCTTCCTGCAGTGAGTGGCCCACAGCCGGTGCTTCCTCTTCTTCTTCCTGGGGGGCGTGTCCTCGTCTTCTGCCGGGGCGCGGGCGATGATGCTCGACTCTTTGACCCGGAACTCGTACACCTGCGCCGTGTGGACAAGCGTGACCGCGCTGCGAGCGTCGATGCCGCGAGGAGGCGGGCGCTCACCTGTCGGCAGCTCTTGGTGCTGATGAGGCGCGCGATGGCGCAGTAGTTGTCGTAATACGTGCCGATGAGGACGCGGAACAGCGAGGCCTCGGCGCCGCTCCACTCCAGCGTGTCGGCGGTAAGCTTCATCTTGACGGGCGTCTGACAGCGCGAGTTTCCTTCTGCAAGAGACAGGAGCCATTATAGGAGCATAACATAGTGAATGTGGTGTCCAAAGTGTGGCCCAAAGCTCCAGTTGTGTTGGCCTGCAACGTGTCGGGGAGAAAAAGCATTAAAAATGGAAGAAAAAGAGCAAAAAGACGATGAGTGGGGGGACATGTTGATATTTTTATTTAATATGTAAGATGCTACAAAAAGACATTTTATATTCAAACGTACTATCAGCTATGTGTCAAAGTGACACATTGTAATATCAGTATGTGACCCTTTGTGGAAAAAAATTTGAACAAAATGTCTGCTTTTTTTCTCATTACATTAAAAAATGTTTTTTCTTTTTTACATTCCTAATGTTTTTTTCTCCAACAATATGCTGCAGGCCAACAAAACTGCAGCTGCGAGCGGCACTTTGGACACCCCTTTTTTAGTGTAATTGTTTTTGTATGGTCGGATAATTCTCAAGTTTAAAAGACATGAAATGGTAAGCAGTACATGCAGTTTTTCCGTCAAAATTGAAAGAACGAGTACCGGTAAGGCGCTCCGGAGTGTACGTCGCACCGGCCGAATATGCACAATAGAGAAGGAAAAAAACATATATATGTCGCACTGAAGTATTGGGGGAAATTTATTTGATAAAATCCAACACCAAGAATAGACATTTGAAAGGCAATTTAAAATAAATAAAGAATAGTGAACAACAGGCTGAATAAGTGTACGTTATATGAGGCATAAATAACCAACTGAGAACGTGCCTGGTATGTTAACGTAACATATTATGGTAAGAGTCATTCAAGTAACTATAACATATAGAACATGCTATACGTTTACCAAACAATCTGTCACTCCCAATCACTAAATCCCATGAAATCTTCCTCCCCGGTGTCGCCTCTGGTATGTCCTTTCTTTCTGCTGCTCGATTGCCGTTCTCTGCTGCATATTTCACTACGTCCAGCTTGTAATCTGCAGTATATGATTTCCTTTGCAGTGCCATTTTTGTTCAGTCCTTCTCAGTTTTTATAAGTTACTGCCAAAGTTGATGTGATCCATTTTAATAGCTATGGCAGTAGCATATAGCAGTTAGCATCCCATGACCCACAATGCACTTCTGCCATGACCCTCCCCCGTCGAATTCTTATTGGTTGACGTGTGAGTGACGATTGCTGCCGTTTGCTTCGTCTCTTACGCGAATGAGATAAATAATATTATCTGATATTATTACGGTAATGTGTTAATAATTACACACAAGTTGCTCCTGAGTATAAGTCGCACCCCCGGCCAAACTATGAAAAAAACTGCGACTTATAATCCGCAAAATACAGTATGCTTAGTAAGAAAGATGAAGTGATTTATTGACGCACGTTATTTCCAGCCTTTCGCAGACCACTTAAAACCACATTGAGTTTGACACCTGTGATGTAATCTTGTCTATATGTAATGTCTGTTTTCGGCATTTTGTAACAAAGTAAAATAATATCAAAATGGCCCCAGTATACTTTGACTTTTCGGTATGCAGCCCGAGTTTGGACACCCCTGATGGTATCTAATGAGGTCACCTGAGCTGCTGCTGTTGTCGTCCTTCTTGTCTTCCTCGTCATCTTTGCTGCCTTCTCGCTCGCTGTCCGTGTCCTTCGCCTCCGAGGAAATGGTGGGTGTGCCGGGGCGGCTGTTGCTGTTAGGAAGTCGTCCACGGCGCCGCCCTGTCGTACGCTTGGAGGGAGTCTTGGCACGCTCGCCGGCTCCCCCCGCAGGATACTCACTCGCCATCCCCTCCTGAGACGACACGCGTGTCAACTTGGCAGTGAGGGAGGGAGGGAGACAAGTGGCTGACCTGCAGCAGGTACATGTAGCAATCCTCGCCACAAGGCTTGCTGTCCACCAGGTTTTCCAGGTTCTTACGCTTGTACGTGTTGGGAGTGGCGTGGAAAGCTGCGGATAAACACGGAGTGAGACCGGACAATTTGTAACGGAAGCGCGGCGGTGATGTGGCCTCACACTCACGATGCAGGAAGCAGTCGTATTTGAAGCAGCGCCTGCAGAACAGCGTGTGGAAGGAGTGCAGGCTCTGCTCGCGCTGCACGGAGCGAGCGTTGGGCCCGTCGATGTTGGGCGTGCACTCTGGAGGCAAGGCGCCAGGAAGCTGCTGCTGTGTCAGCTCCTTGTACCTGAGACACACACACGTGAGAACGGCAAGATGGACGCTAACTGAGGGTTGCAGGTCAGCTGGAGGAGACACATACTTCTCTTTCAGCTCTTCAGTAGAACCTTTGTCGGGGAACATGGCTGAGATGGCTTCAAAGATCTTGTCAGAGGGAAACCTCTTGCTGCAATCGTTTGTACGGCCTGGAACAGACACACATTATATAAGGTCGTAGTGGTGAAGTGGTGCTGGTGTGGCGTCCTCACTCTCATTGATGTGGTGTGCGTCCTCCAGGTGCTCCTTGCCATCGCACATTTCCATCTTGAAGTCGGGCTCTTCTTCCTCCTCGTCCTCGTTGTCGCTGTACTGCGCCAGCGAGCTCACCAACTCCACGAAGATCTCGTCGTTGATGAAGCCGCATTCTGTAAGCAAAGTTGTGCACTTTTTTGTTATACCTTTTACTTTTTAATTAATGCCAGCCTTCATGTGTCACTTTTTTGTAACAAATTCTGCAGACGTTGCAAATTATTCAAACAATTTATTTTCATACAAAAATGGATACACTAAGGAAACTACAGTACATTTTCCCACACTACTTGGCGGTTCACTTACTACAGTCTCAGTGTATCACAGATTTTACAATTGTAAATTGGCATTTATTAAAAATTAGGGCTCAAAACTATCACAATTTAGAAGTTTTATATCGGCTGATATAGATAGTTATTGATATTTTTTATGACCTATGGAAAATAAGGAACAGGAAGTGAATTGTGAAGTTAATTATATTTATATAGCACTTTTCTCTAATGACTCAAAGCACTTTACATGAGAAAAATACAAAATGTACACATTTATTTCAAATTTTACCTTCCTGACTATAATTCCCTCAGCGATCAAGGCAGAAAGGAAAGGAAATGCCCAACACAAGCATGGAAAAGAATGTAAACAAAATTCTAAAATCGCATTAAACACTTACCGTACTAACCTCTCAAAGTTAAGGAGCAAAAATAAGGAATACATGAATGCTTCTACCGATCACCACCTGGTGGTGAGTTGGCTGCGATGGTGGGGGAGGATGCCGGACAGACCTGGCAGGCCCAAACGCATTGTGAGGGTTTGCTGGTAACGTCTGGCAGAGTCTCCTGTCAGAGAGAGTTTCAATTCCCACCTCCGGAAGAACTTTGAACATGTCACGAGGGAGGTGCTGGACATTGAGTCCGAGTGGACCATGTTCCGCACCTCTATTGTCGAGGCGGCTGATTGGAGCTGTGGCCGCAAGGTAGTTGGTGCCTGTCGTGGCGGTAATCCTAGAACCCGTTGGTGGACACCGGCGGTGAGGGATGCCGTCAAGCTGAAGAAGGAGTCCTATCGGGTTCTTTTGGCTCATGGGACTCCTGAGGCAGCGGACAGGTACCGACAGGCCAAGCGGTGTGCGGCTTCAGCGGTCGCGGAGGCAAAAACTCGGACATGGGAGGAGTTTGGGGAAGCCATGGAAAACGACTTCCGGACGGCTTCGAAGCGATTCTGGACCACCATCCGTCGCTTCAGGAAGGGGAAGCAGTGCACTACCAACACCGTGTATGGTGCGGATGGTGTTCTGCTGACCTCGACTGCGGAAGTTGTGGATCGGTGGAGGGAATACTTCGAAGACCTCCTCAATCCCACCAACACGTCTTCCTATGAGGAAGCAGTGCCTGGGGAATCTGTGGTGGGCTCTCCTATTTCTGGGGCTGAGGTTGCTGAGGTAGTTAAAAAGCTCCTCGGTGGCAAGGCCCCGGGGGTGGATGAGATCCGCCCGGAGTTCCTTAAGGCTCTGGATGCTGTAGGGCTGTCTTGGTTGACAAGACTCTGCAGCATCGCGTGGACATCGGGGGCAGTACCTCTGGATTGGCAGACCGGGGTGGTGGTTCCTCTCTTTAAAAAGGGGAACCGGAGGGTGTGTTCTAACTATCGTGGGATCACACTCCTCAGCCTTCCCGGTAAGGTCTATTCAGGTGTACTAGAGAGGAGGCTACGCCGGATAGTCGAACCTCGGATTCAGGAGGAACAGTGTGGTTTTCGTCCTGGTCGTGGAACTGTGGACCAGCTCTATACTCTCGGCAGGGTCCTTGAGGGTGCATGGGAGTTTGCCCAACCAGTCTACATGTGCTTTGTGGACTTGGAGAAGGCATTCGACCGTGTCCCTCGGGAAGTCCTGTGGGGAGTGCTCAGAGAGTATGGGGTTTCGGACTGTCTGATTGTGGCGGTCCACTCCCTGTATGATCAGTGTCAGAGCTTGGTTCGCATTGCCGGCAGTAAGTCGGACACGTTTCCGGTGAGGGTTGGACTCCGCCAAGGCTGCCCTTTGTCACCGATTCTGTTCATAACTTTTATGGACAGAATTTCTAGGCGCAGTCAAGGCGTTGAGGGGATCCGGTTTGGTGACTGCAGGATTAGGTCTCTGCTTTTTGCAGATGATTTGGTCCTGATGGCTTCATCTGGCCAGGATCTTCAGCTCTCACTGGATCGGTTCGCAGCTGAGTGTGAAGCGACTGGGATGAGAATCAGCACCTCCAAGTCCGAGTCCATGGTTCTCGCCCGGAAAAGGGTGGAGTGCCATCTCCGGGTTGGGGAGGAGATCTTGCCCCAAGTGGAGGAGTTCAAGTACCTCGGAGTCTTGTTCACGAGTGAGGGAAGAGTGGATCGTGAGATCGACAGGCGGATCGGTGCGGCATCTTCAGTAATGCGGACGCTGTATCGATCCGTTGTGGTGAAGAAGGAGCTGAGCCGGAAGGCAAAGCTCTCAATTTACCGGTCGATCTACGTTCCCATCCTCACCTATGGTCATGAGCTTTGGGTTATGACCAAAAGGACAAGATCACGGGTACAAGCGGCCGAAATGAGTTTCCTCCGCCGGGTGGCGGGGCTCTCCCTTAGAGATAGGGTGAGAAGCTCTGTCATCCGGAGGGAGCTCAAAGTAAAGCCGCTGCTCCTCCACATCGAGAGGAGCCAGATGAGGTGGTTCGGGCATCTGGTCAGGATGCCACCCGAGCGCCTCCCTAAGGAGGTGTTTAGGGCATGTCCGACCGGTAGGAGGCCACGAGGAAGACCCAGGACACGTTGGGAAGACTATGTCTCCCGGCTGGCCTGGGAACGCCTCGGGATCCCCCGGGAGGAGCTGGACGAAGTGGCTGGGGAGAGGGAAGTCTGGGCTTCCCTGCTTAGACTGCTGCCCCCGCGACCCGACCTCGGATAAGCGGAAGAAGATGGATGGATGGATGGACATGAATGCTTCATAAAGTGTAACAAAATGGTGCAAAGTGTGAAAATGTAAACATTGAAAAACCTAAGAAAAAATACTTTCTGTAGCTTTAGTGCTAGGAAGTTATGGCTGTACTCTAAAGGGTGAGGGCAGCTAAGGTGGTGTGGTATTACTGATTATGAGCGCCTTGGTCTAACTACGGTCCGTTTAAAAAATGCCACACTCGACAGTGTCGAGGTTCATTTTCTTGTGCGTTACTGAACATGCTCCTCGCTCGTAAAACCAGCACTGTCATGACTTGACGACGACGTGCCATCATGCCTGTAAAAAAAATTAAAATATGGCGAATCGGTTCTTTTCAAATAGAGTATAGTACCGCTTTTGATTCATTAGTACCGGTATACCGTACAACCCTACCTGAGTCTATTTCAAAATGTTTGACACACATAATCATGCCAGCTGCCATGCTTCTGCAATCAACATTTGACCTAAAATAGCAACAAATACTTCCGATTGAAGGTCTACCATCTCCCTCACTAGTTTGCGCCACTTTTCAGAGAACAAATTACTACTTTTTGTGACTTAATGAAGGAAAAAGCTTCTCAAGCTTTGCTACACGTCTTAAAATAAAGCCATAAGTCATCGAAACGTGGGAGCTGTAAGTTTGATATTTTAACCTAGCAGGATGTTGCTGTTAAAATGTTAGCATGTAGCTAAAATAGCTATGCTAACGTTTTAGTGACACTCAAGTGTGGACAAACAGCTCAATGGCATTAAAACTACAGACACAAAACAGCATGTTTTCAGTCAGGCTTACTAAAAACATTTTTAAACAGCATCAAGGCTAGATTCTGGACCACACATCTAAGCACACCTCTGTCTCCGTGGACTTTGCCATCGTAGTTCTTAATGAGCTCCTCGATGAAGGTGCCATCCTGGTCCAGGATCTCGTCTCCCATGTATGGAATGTTATAGAGCACCGTCTCATCTTCCACCTGAGGAAAAAACAAAACATTTGTTAAAGATTTAAAGATGGTACCTAAGATTGTGTTTCACTGACCATGAAGTTCTGCTGCAGCGGCGACCACGAGTACATGACAGGGATGGAGGCCACGGCGTTCAGGGTCTTCAGGGGGATGACTTGACGCGGGAACTCGGAGAAGCCGCTGTCCACCGTGCACTGCAGAGAGAGTGCAACTTGGAAAACGAAAACGAACAAAACGAGCGCAGGCCGAGCTCAATGTTGACCCGCTGACCTCTCGCGTGCCTCTGAGCGAGCTCACAGACGTCATGATGTGGACCGGCTGGATGCGGCGGGTCTTCCACTCCTGGTTCAAGAGGTCGGTGCGCTCCAAGATTTTCTGGCGGTTGGTGTTGAACATGCTCTGGAACAAAAAGGACATCATTGGCTCATGCTCTGGCAACAACTTTGATTTACGTAATGCCTGAAGGAAAACGCTCAACTCAGAAAAGAGTCAAATCTCATCACGCCCGTTTGCGTGTCTTAATTCTATACCATAAAGATCAACGAACCTTGACTTCATCGGCCCGCCTGAAGCGCTTGAGCTGGCGCAGCCTCATGTACTCAGACTTGACTCTCCTCTTCCAGCGCCCCGGACCTTTCTCTGAACGCTTCCCAGTCAGCACCATGATGGACCTGCACACACACATCATCATGGTGGCAACAAACATCCCTGCTTTTGTTAGCCAGCTAATAACGCAGCCTCTTCTACGTCAAATCTGATCACCTCGAAGTCAGCGATGACAGCATCTACTAGGGCTGGCCGATAAAACGATATCAATATTTAAATCGATATTAATTTAAAAAATGCGTTTGATAAAACGGACAATTTTTTCCCCTTCTTTCTTGGATGAAACCGGAAGTTGCGAAGCAAGGTTGGTTGCATGAACAAAGGCCCTTGCTCTCTGGTAACGCAGGAAGTGATCACTGATCAGTGGGAGTGACACGCTAACAGCCAATCAGGTAACAATACCAACTATCAAGTTTGTTGCGCCATCTTGTCGTCTCGCGGTTGATTCTCGAGTGAGAAGAGAAAGTAAAAACGAGGGCTGCAGAGAGCGAAGACATTGTCGTTAAAACAGAAAAAGTCACCTCAACAGTATGGAAGTTTTTTTAGATTTTTTTTAAGTGGACCGTAGCCCGACAATGACCACGCCACCTAAGCCGCGCTCACCCTTTTAGAGCACGGCTGTAACTTCCTGGCACTAAACCTGCAAAAAATAGTTCTTCTCAGGTTTCTCTGTTTACATTTTCACTTTTTGCACTATTTTGTTACACTTTATAAGGCGTTTTTCTTTCAGTACCTTCATTTTAAGGGGTTCCTGTTAAAATGTTAACATTGAATGTTTTCCATGGTTGTGTTGACATTTCCTTTCCTTTCTGCCTGAGTATAATAATCAGAGGAAGGTTACATTTTAAATGAAAAGGTTTACATATCTTTCTCCTGGTCCTTATTTCCGATAGGTCATAACAAATATCAATAATTTTCAATAGTGATACAATTTTCAGCCATAACACCCAGCACTAGCATCTACTCATGTTGACTCTTTTTGTCTACAAGTAACTTCCTGTCTGAAACTGAAGCTTGATGCCAGCGAAGGAAGTCGACTTTTCAGTCAACGAGTACTACTACTTCCAACAGCCATGTGTTTACAATCTACTTAAACATGGAAGTGAGTTTTACATTAAAATACGGTGACTTCCAACAGCCATGTGTTTACAATCTACTTAAACATGGAAGTGAGTTTCACATTAAAATACGGTGACAGACAGGCAAACACACAGCAATGACACAAAAACAAAACAAATGCTGAAATCACAAACACCTCAAATCTGATCGCCTGGCAAACTTTCTTTTTGTTCCATTGACTGGGAACATTTCTGTCTTGCAGTTTTGGGCATTTTGTATTTGCAGCATTTCCTCGTTGCAGTTGTTTAGCAGCGTTTTTTTGTTTGTCACGGTCGCCCACCAGATTTGAATCTATGGAAATAGATCTTTGTTAACAGCAGTAACTAGAAAGGTGGTTTGTCGACATGAAACCAATTCACGATCACTACATAGTTAAGTAGGAAAAGTCTACTTTAATTGGGTCGTGTCCTTTCTATGCAGATATTATTCAACTGTTATGCTCCTTCAATGATTCAGAGTTTCTCTTGTTATCTGAATTTTTGGAGTGCATATCCTCTATCAAAAAACTGGTTGTCCTCAAATTTCCTCCAGACGAATTCAAACAAAACGGAAACTCTGATAATCGCTCCCGACAAAAAGATCCCCCTGATCAAGAACTCCCTTGGTGCATCTGTTAAAAGCAGCCTCAGAAACCTTGGGCTTGTGTTGGATCAGTCCACGTCTTTGGAGGGTCACTGTCGTCAACTGACCAAAAACTGTTTTTATCATCTCAGAAATATAATTTGTTGTCAAATTTGGATCTTGAAATGATCATTCACGCGTTAATTTCATCTCGCATTGACTATTGCAATTCTCTTTTCACTCTCTTCAACAACTCAACGCTAAAGAAACTTCACACTGCACAAAATGCGGCTGCCAGACTTTTGGCCGGCGCACCCAGAACGGCCCATATCACCCCGGTGCGGCCTATATCACCCCCGTTTTATCCAGTCTTCATTGGCTTCCAGTTAAATTCCGCATTGAGTTAAAGATATTAGTCCTGACATTCCGTGCGTTGCATGGTGAGGCCCCTCAGTACATCACTGACTTGCTATACCCCTACTCCTCAGGGCGCCTCCGGTCTTCAGGCCAGGGTCTTCTAAAGATCCCAAAAACTCGTTTTAAAACCCGTGGAGACCTGCCATTCCAGGCTATAGCTCCCAGACTCTGCATCAACTTGCACCAGTCCTTCCGTGATCTTGACTGTGTTGACACTTAAGAAACATTTAAAAACTTTTGTTTTGTAAAGCTTTTAGTTAATGATGGATGCCTCAGGAAATCTTCTGGCCCAAGAAAATATCCAATGCACATCTATACAAGAAGACAAAGTGCAGCAGTGTGGTGCTAGAGATCAAATTCCGCCGATTCCAATGGCTTGGGCATGTTTTCAGGATGGACCAAGACCGCATCTCCAAGATCGCACTATGTTGGACTCCACCTGGGAAAAGGAAGCAAGGCCGGCCCAAGAACACGTGGCGGCGTACAGTGACAGCTGAGCTGAAGGAGATGAACCTAACCTGGGGTGAGGCACAGCAACCCTAGCACCTTCAAAACCCTCAAACCTCGACTCCAAACATCCCAGAACAAGCTAGTCAGGTTACTTCTAGACCTCCACCCCAGATCACACCTCACTCCTACACACTTCTCCAAAGTGGGCTGGCTCAGGGTGGAGGACAGAGTAAAACAACTTGCACTGAGCCTAGTCTATAAAATCCGCTACACCTCCCTGATACCGAAGTACATGTCAAACTACTTCCTTGACCGCCATAACCACAACACCAGGGGGAGCTCCACAAACCACGTTAAACCCAGATTCCGATCTAACAAAGGTCTTAACTCATTCTCCTTTTATGCCACATCAATATGGAATGCACTCCCAACAGGTGTAAAAGAAAGGGCATCTCTATCCTCCTTCAAAACCGCACTAGAAGAACACCTCCAGGCAACTTCAACCGTAAACTAACAAACTTCCTTTCACATCCTACCTCCCCGGATTGTAAATAATCTTATCAAATGTAAATAATCAAATGTAGTTACTTATTCTTATGCTCTCTGATCTCTATGTCCACTACTTACTGTACATATCTTACCAAGTCAGTCCTACACTGTTCCAATGTCCATTTCTCTGATGATGCAATTGTTGATGACTGAAGTGTTGATATCAACCAAACCTAACCCTGCCCCCTCCACACCCCGGATTGTGAATAATGTAAAGAATTCAATGTAAATACTCTGATGTTTATCTTGTGTGATGACTGTATGATGATAGTATATATCTGTATCATGAATCAATTTAAGTGGACCCCGACTTAAACAAGTTGAAAAACGTATTTGGGTGTTACCATTTAGTGGTCAATTGTACGGAATATGTACTGCACTGTGCAATCTACTAATACAAGTTTCAATCAAAAAAAAGCATGTTGCTCAAGACAGGTCCAGATGGAGGCAGATCGTCGAAGCCTTATGTCCCATCAGGGACGAAGAGGATTGAGTAAGTAAGTAAGCTTTAGTTCATGAACCTTTTAATTATCATTTTAATACACTTTTTATCCTTTTTATGATGTTGCCCCTGTTTTAATTGAATTGTCGTTTTACTTCACCTATGTTTTGTACAGCGCTTTATTTTATCTGAGAAAGCGCTTTATAAATAAAAATGTACTTACTTACTTATCTGCCCGAAATAATGGCAGACATTTAGGCAGTGTTGGGACTACAAAGTAACAAAGTTACAAAGTAAAGCCGTTAGTTTCGGCGGTAACTAGTAATCTAATGCGTTATTTGTTGTATTCAGTAACTCAGTTACCGTTAGTACATGATGCGTTACTGCGTTATTTTTTATGTAGTATCAGCTAGAAACAGAAGATCTGAGTGTGTTTTATTGGAGCGCTGCAGTGTCGTCCTTCTGAATGTTCTTGTGTCACTGGGTGTGGCTGTGGGGAGTTGGGGGGCGTGTCTGTGTTTACTAACAACGTAGCCGCAGTCGACTCGAGTGTCTTAACATGGAGATATTCTCACTTCTTTTTTTTGTCGAGCACAAAGAAAAGAACATTAGAGTTAAATGTAAGTTGTGTCTTGGATCAAAGATCCCGTCTACTGCCCAAAACAACAATTCAAATCTGCCTGGTTAGGCTTTGTGTATGTCACGTGTGCCTTCCTTAGGTCAGGGTTTTTCAACCTTTTTTGAGCCAAGGCACATTTTTTGCATTGAAAAAATCCGGAGGCACACCAAATCATTAAAAAACTAAACTCAGTTGACAGTAAAAAGTCGTTGTTACCATTGTTGGGTATGACTTTAAACCATAACCAAGCATGCATCACTATAGCTCTTGTCTCAAAGTAGGTGTACTGTCACCACCTGTCACATCACACCCTGACTTATTTTGCTGTTTTCCTGTGTGTAGTGTTTTAGTTTTTGTCTTGCGCTCCTATTTCGGTGGCTTTTTCTCTTTTTTGGTATTTTCCTGTAGCAGTTTCATGTCTTCCTTTTGAGCGATATTTCCCACATCTACTTTGTTTTAGCAATCAAGATTATTTCAGTTGTTTTTATCCTTCTTTGTGGGGACATTGTCAATTGTCATGTTCGGATGTACATTGTGGACGCCGTCTTTGCTCCAAAGTAAGTCTTTGCTGTTGTCCAGCATTCTGTTTTTGTTTACTTTGTAGCCAGTTCAGTTTTAGTTTCGTTCTGCATAGCCTTCCCTAAGCTTCAATGCCTTTTCTTAGGGGCACTCACGTTTTGTTTATTTTTGGTTTAAGCAATAGATACCTTTTTACCTTCACTCTGCCTCCCGCTGTTCCCGACATCTACAAAGCAAATAGCTACCTGCTGCCACCTACTGATATGGAAGAGTATTACACAGTTACTCTGCTGAGCTCTAGACAGCACAGACACTCAACAACAACACATCATTTGGAGACTATAATTAGTGGTTTGCAAAAAATATTTTAACCCAATTAGGTGGAATTAGATCATCTCCCACAGCACACCAGACTAGGGATGTCCCAATCCGATATTTGGATCGGATCGGCCGCCGATATTCGCAAGAAAATGCGTATCGGCAAGGCATGGGAAAATGCCGATCCAGATCCAGTTTTAAAAAAAACTCCGGTCCGTGTTTTCCAACGCACTGCTTTAAATAATACATTCCACTTTTCTGCTGTTCCCTAAGCTCCGTTCCGCATTTTCCAGCACACCTTCAGCACATCCACAGGTCTGTGGAATCTCACGCAGTTGCTTTTAGCTGCTGGCATTACACGACAGGCTCTTCTCACTCTTTCCTGTGTCTCCCTCTTACAGACGGCGAGCGCACCTTCTTACACACGTCACATACTGTCAAGTCATACGTCACATACGTATACGCCCTCTCCCAGCAGAGAGCGAGGTAGCAGCATGGCTAACGTAGCTGTGATGCTAGCGCAGCCGCTAAGGTGCGTGCCTGCTCAAACGTCCTCTGCGCACGGCAAATCTATGCCACGCACAAAATCAAATAAAAAAATAAGCGCATAACAATTTTCGACACACGGACACAACAGAGAAAACAGTTTTCGTCATCATTGTTCAAATATTGTAAGGTCTGTCGAGACGCTTATCTCCATTCGGTGCCACACGTCCACACCATCGCCGAGGCAAACATTTCCACGTCAACACCGTATGAAAAAAATAGTGATTTTTTTTTAGTTGTGATTTCCCTCTCTGCATGAAAGTTTAAAAGTAGCATATATTAATGCAGTATGAAGAAGAATGTTTTAATGTAGACATGCAAGCCTTGATAGAACATTTTGAAAATCAAGACTACATTTCCTGCAAATGGGTGCATTTCTACCCTATATTTTAACTTTAGATTTATTCTCATATCAAACTCTTTTGGCTGTCTTTTTGACACTTACATCCGGCGCCCCCCTCCACACCCTGGATTATAAATAATGTAAATAATTCAATGTGATTATCTTGTGTGATGACTGTATTATGATGATAGTATATATCTGATAGTATATATCTGTATCATGAATCAATTTAAGTGGACCCCTGGAAAAACTTATTGGGGTGTTACCATTTAGTGGTCAATTGTACGGAATATGTACTTCACTGTGCAACCTACTAATAAAAGTCTCAATCAATCAATCAAAACACATAGAATCATCATACTGCTGTGATTATATGCATCAAGTGTTCATTCAAGGCTAAGGCAAAATATCGAGATATATATCGTGTATCGCAATATGGCCTTAAAATATCGCAATATTAAAAAAAGGCCATATCGCCCAGCCCTAGTTTCAATGATGCCATTTCTCTTTGTCATGTATAATTTTGTCTATTTTGTGTTTATCCTTGAATAAACAGGTCAGTTTCTTGTTACCAACCATTGTGTATTATTCAAACTCCCCTAATTCAGCTGGCTAGTTGTTATCAAGAGTACTAAAACCCTTTTCAACATGATTCTGACAACTCAGTAGGCTAAATAACTTTAAACTTTAATACATGCTCGGATAGGCCATTATCGGTCAGTATCGGTTCGGAAGTGCAAAAACAATATCGGTATCGGATCGGAAGTGCAAAAACCTGGATCGGGACATCCCTACACCAGACTGTATCTCACAGCACAGTGGTTGGAAAACACTGCCTTAGGTGAAGTCAGGTTTACAGCTATGTTGTTATTATGCTGTTTGTTACTTATGTATGCTATGTTGCAGCTATTTAAAATAGTTTTGTCAATTTGTTCTGGCCTGAAATAAATTGGCCCTTTGAAACATATCTTTGTCTTTGTGTGTTGTATGTAGACCACATGGCGTAGCAGAGTTCAGTGATGCAAATGCATGTCAAGTTGATCAACAGATTGTATTATTCTCCAGTGCAATAACAGTACTGAAATGAAGGCTAAAAGGGCACTAATGTGTTTTTTAAAATGAAAAAGTAACTAAATAGTTACTTTTCACAGTAACACATTACTTTTTGGTGTAAGTAACAGTTACTTTTGAAATAAAGTAACTAGTTACTGGTTTTCAGTAACTAACCCAACACTGCATTTAGGTGATACAATTACAGACTTTTGTGCTGTTTCTCAAGAGCTTTAGTGTACTTACGTGAAGTACTAAAGAAGCGATGGACGGCAGCACCGGCATGAATGGAAGGCTCCTTGGAAGTTTACACCCCGACTTAGCTAGCTTAGTTGTGACTAAGTTACCAAACATAAGAGTCGCCTGACATTACAGGAGTCAATGACATTTTACATTAGGGGGAAAAAGAGGCACATACAGACAGCTCGCCTTGCCTGCGTTGGAGGTTCCGTCGTCATTCAAGACCGCGCTGAGCAAAGTCGTCCTTTGTGTTGCCGATTAGCTTGCTAGCTAGCCGGGGGGTTAGCGCGATAGCAGTTAGCTAACAAGGACAAAACCTTTCACTCCGGCAGTGCCGTGACTTTACTTGAACAGGCCCGGCGCGATTTGAGTTTGAACCCGGTTGTTACACACACAAAAAAATATGTTTACGCCGCCGATTTCTCTTCAATTCGGCAATCCAACCCCGGTGCCCGCTCTCTTCTCACCGCCCACTGGCCGCTGCCGCAGATTTAAGAGGCGCCAAACGTTTGGACCAATCACAGGCCTTGACATTGGGCCAGCTGAGTGCCGTGTGACGTGATAGGTCGCGCTTATCAAGCAGTCAGCCAATGACAGATCACGTTGGTAAAAGAAAAAGAAACACCAGGCCTGAGCGCGGTGACAGCGGCTCACAAGATGTTAAATTATATTAATCGTTTAAATTTGGAGTCGTCTGTCTTGATTTATTGTTCAGTTAAGCTGTCTGTGTAATGGCGCGTTTTGGTGCACCCAAGTGAAACGAATGGAATCAAATGAGGTCACTAAGTTTATCTAGCCACGCCCCCGCAGTGAGCCGCGAATGCTGCGTTCAAGTGCAAAGGAAGTAACAGTTCAGTTTCAGTTTATTTGGAACATGCATACGATACAATGTAAAGCAGTGGTCCCCAACCTTTTTGTAACTGCGGACCGGTCAATGCTTGAAAATTTGTCGGGGGGGAGTGGGGGTATGAATTGTGAAGTTAATTATATTTATATAGCGCTTTTCTCTAATGACTCAAAGCACTACATGAGAAAAATATAAAATGTACACATTTATTTCAAATTTTACCTATCCTGACAATAATTCCCTCAGCAATCACGGCAGAAAGGAAAGGAAATGCCCAACACAAGCATGGAAAATAATGTAAACAAAATTCTAAAATCGCATTAAACCATACTTGCCAACCTTGAGACCTCCGATTTCGGGAGGTGGGGGGTGGGGGCGTGTTCGGGGGTGGGCGGGGCGTGGTTGGGGGCGTGGTTAAGAGGGGAGGAGTATATTGACAGCTAGAATTCACCAAGTCAAGTATTTCATACATATTATATATATATATATATATATATATATATATATATATATATATATATATATATATGTAGATATCTACATCCTGAAAATATGCAAACAAAACTGTGTTTAGATAATTGATACTTCAAACTTGCGTAAATAAATATTAAGGAATATAACATAACTTGGCTTCTGAGAGTTTCAAAATGTAATGAATAAAATGCTAAAGTTGTTGATAAACAAGCAATTATTTTAATAATTAAATATGGTCATTTTAAATGAATTATTATTATTATAATTTAAAATCAATTATTTGAAATATGTTTATTTTAGTGTATAATTCTATGGCTGGATGTAATAAGGAGTCACGAAAAAATACAAATAAAAATACAATTAATTTTGATGTTTTTAGCAAAATATAGTAAAAATGCATTTATTTATTTATTTATTTTTTATTAATAAATATATTTATTTTTAGGTAAAATAAACATAATAATACAATTTATCTCTCGTCTGGATGATTTAGTTCTTGTCACCCTGTTGTCCTCCCGTCACGAAAAAAGGCTCCGCATGGAGCTGGAGGGGGCGTGGCTTCCAGCTCCGGCTGAAAATCGGGAGATTTTCGGGAGAATATTTGTCCCGGGAGTTTTTCGGGTGAAGCGCTGAATTTCGGGAGTCTCCCGGAAAATTCGGGAGGGTTGGCAAGTATGCATTAAACACTTACTAACCTCTCAAAGTTAAGGAGCAAAAATAAGGAATACATGAATGCTTCATAAAGTGTAACAAAATGGTGCAAAGTGTGATAATGTAAACATTGAAAAACCTAAGAAAAAATACTTTCTGTAGCTTTAGTGCTAAGAAGTTATGGCTGTGCTCTAAAGGGTGAGGGCAGCTAAGGTGGTGTGGTATTACTGATTACGAGCGCCTTGGTCTGACTACGGTCCGTTTAAAAAACTGCCACACTGTCGAGGTGAATTTTCCTGTGCGTTACTGAACATGCTCCTCCGCTCGTAAAACCAGCACTGTTATGACTTGACGACGACGTGCCATCATGCCTGTAAAAAAAAATTAAAATATGGCGAACCGGTTCTTTTCAAATAGAGTATAGTACCGCTTTTGATTCATTAGTACCGCGTGTAAAGCAGTGGTCCCCAACCTTTTTGTAACTTGTAATTTGTTTGGGGGATGGGGGGGAGGACTGGTTATGGTCCTTTTTTTAGATGTTTTTATTTTTTTGTCATAAAAAAATACAATCATGTGTGCTTACGGACTGTATCCCTGCAGACTGTATTATTGATCTATATTGATATATAATGTAGGAACTACAAATATTAATAACAGAAAGAAACAACCCTTTTGTGCGAATGAGTGTGAATGGGGAGGGAGGTTTTTTGGGTTGGTGCACTAATTGTAAGTGTATCTTGTGTTTTTTATGTTGATTTAATTAAAAAAACAACAATTTGGTGGTTGGGGACCACTGATGTAAAGCATCACTTATTTCCAGTTGTTTCATTACAGCACGTCCGAAAAGGAGTAGGAAGAAGCTGAGTTTATGTAATCCTACCCCTTTTCATACCATCCCGTTGATTGGTTGATTGAGACTTTTATTAGTAGTTTGCACAGTACAGTACATATTCCGTACAATTGACCAACTAAATGGTAACACCCGAAAAAGTTTTTCCACTTGTTTGAATCGGGGTCCACTTAAATCAATTCATGGTACAAATATATACTAGCATCATAATGCAGTCATCAGACAAGTTAATCATCAGAGTATATACACTGAATTATTTACATTATTTACAATCCAAGGTGTGGGATGTGGAGGGGGATAGGGGTTAGGTTTGGTTGATATCAGCACTTCGGTCATCAACAATTGCATCATCAGAGAAATGGACATTGAAACAGTGTAGGTCTGACTTGGTAGGATATGTACAGCAAGTGGTGGACATTTTCCATTTTCTACCGCTTGTCCCTTTTGGGGTAGCGGGGGGTGCTGGAGCCTATCTCAGCTACAATCGGGCGGAAGGCGGCGTACACCCTGGACAAGTCGCCACCTCATCACAAGGCTAACACAGATAGACAGACAACATTCACATTCACACACTAGGGCCAATTATAGCGATTTTATCCCATTTCCTTGTTCGCTGTAACAGAATAGTGAATAAATAAATAATACACCATAGTGAGTAAATAAATATTAAATACGTAATCTTTTGACTAAACCCCCCCCCCAAAAAATACATGTGTATGTGCTATCCCCATCAGTCCCGAAAATTAAAAATCAAGGCATGCTGGAGATATTTAGTTACGTCAACAAAGTAAAAAGTGTGTCTAAAAATGTTGTTTATAATAGAATTTGAGTTTCCATAAATGCTGTGTGCATAATGCAAAGTTGTACATTCAAGTATAAACACTAACGCAACTTAGTGTTCTCTCTAAAGTACGACCTGCAGCTAATTTTTTTTTAACGGCCCGCGTCACAATCCTAAAAAAAACATGAGAAATGGATTAAAGCGCAAACAGTCCTAATGTAAAGTTGCAATGTTGATACTAATATCTGTAATCAAAAAATAATAATGACTCAAAACCAATGTAGTTATCAATATGGCTTATTGACATACTCAAGGCTCCAATTACGTCACATCAAATAGTCCACTTTACATTTTTTAGGGGGTGAATATTGAATATTGGGTGTTTTTGCCATAAAAAAGGCATTTTCTTTCACAAAAAAAACCAAACAAAACATTTTTTAACAATATAATTTTACATCAACTGATAGATCTGGGGCCGTATTTATTAAGCATCTTAGAATTACTCCTAAGAAGTCTGCTAAGAGTTGACTTATGAGTAAAGAAATTCTTCGCTGAAAGCTGCACTTAAAAGTTACTTATCAAGCGTCTTACTCACACTTTCAGCGAAGTGTAGGACTGAATCTTAAGTGTCACACTCAGAGCTGAATTACGACATTACTATGTGCCGTAAACGGAATTTTAGGTGACGTCATTTCTGTGTCCATAGAAATGACCAATCACGGAAGGAATAAAGAATAAAGAAATATCTTAGAAATATTTAAGTGGACAATGGGAGTGTATATTTTGACAATAAACTACAAAATAAAACAAACAATATTGACAATGAATCAAAAATAAATGTTTTCTTTTCTTTCCAATTCATTTTCCCAGTGGCGAGATATGGAAGCATTGTGATGACCTTTAGTTCTGCTGTGAAAGCTCTGCTGCGCAGGGCCGGCCCGTGGCATAGGCCGTATAGGCAAATGCTAAGGGCGCCGTCCATCAGGGGGCGCCACGCCAGTGCCACAAATGTTGGAGAAAAAAAAAAAAAAAAAGTTGGTACTGTTATTTCTAAATACAAAAAATAATCCCACGTTAATTAAAATGCAAAGTAAAGCCTATTTAATACAAATATTATTTGTTACAACATTACGCCCCCCCTCCTCCCCCCGCACGGTGCGCCCCCTCCCTTCCCGTATCATGACTCTTTTTGGACGTCACCACATCAAAAAAATCAACACAAGATGCCAAAACTGTCAGGTGCCCAGGGAAGAAAAAAGATAAAAGAAGAGGAGGAGAAACGAGAAAAGACAGAAGTAGCAGGTAGGTAACGTTAGCCTACATGAAATTATTTGTCTGTTACAGAATGTGATAGTAACCTGGCTTTTTAGCATTAAGCTAATGTTACATGATTCGGCAATTGCTAATCAATAAATAGCTAGTTCTGTTTTAATGTCGGGTTAATATTGTGGAGGGGGCTAAATTGTTATGGAAAATAATAATGTAACGTTAGGTAATTACAGTACTCCCACCTTACATTCCTCAGGGACATTTCTTTCTTTCTTTAGTTTATTTGGAACATGAACACACTTACATCATAATACATCACACAATTTCATATCATTTCATTTTACATCATGCCTGAAAAGGAGTAGGAAGAAGCAAAGCTTATTTAATCCTACCCCTTTCCCACTTCAAAGCGTTTACAAATATATAGAATCATTTACTGACCTTTTTATATAATAAAATAACATCTATGAATTAGTATACAACAGTTTTGTAATATGTAATTAATTAATTAATTCAGTCATTATTAACATACTGAGATGAAGAATATCTTATTTTCAATAAGGTTGAAAGTATTTCTCATAATTCTTCTTCTTTGTACTCTGTAAGCACTATTATTTTGAACAACCTCTTAAACTGGATCATATCAGTACAATTTTTAACTTCTTTACTTAATCCATTCCATAATTTAATTCCACATACTGATATGCTAAAAGTTCTAAGTGTTGTACGTGCATACAAATGTTTGTATTAGATCTTTTAAGCAGGTGTTTTTTGTTTACATTGTTATTGCCTTCTGGTTAGCTAATGTTTGCCCTGCAGGTAATCGTCACTTTTCCACCCCTTTATATATTAGGTATAGTTGTAAGTAAAAAAAAAGGTCAAAGACAAAGCTATTCGGGTTCTTGTGAGTATATACACTTCACTGCCGATGTGGGTGGCGCCACCTAAAATCTTGCCTAGGGCGCCAGATTGGTTAGGGCCGGGCCTGCTGCTGCGTGATGTTGCTGATGAGATGACGCCCCTTATTATTAAATCTGTGACAAAAATAATACCCGCTCTGTCTAACCCAGGGTTCGGCAACCTTTACCACTCAAAGAGCCATTTTGACCAGTTTCACAAATTAAAGAAAACAATGGGAGCCACAAAACTCTTTTGAAATTTAAAATGACATAACACTGCATACAAGGTTTTTTTTTTGCTTTGTGCTATGTATAAACCAGGGGTCTCAGACACGCGGCCTGCACCGTAATATGAAAATTTAATGTTAGTGCGGCCCGCGAGTTTTATATGAATGGCGCTTGACAGCATCATACTTGCCAACCCTCCCGATTTTTCCCGGGAGACTCCCGAATTTCAGGGCAACTATTCTCTCAAACGTCTGCTGATTTTCACCCAAACAACAATAATAAGGGCGTGCCATGATGGCACAGCATTTAACGCCCTCTACAACCTGTACAAACAGCGTGCCAGCCCAGCCACACGTTGTATGCAGCTTCTGCTTGCACACGTAAGTGACAGCAAGGTATACTTGGTCTACAGCCACACAGGTTACACTGACGGTTGCCATATAAAACAACTTTAACACTCTTACTAATATGCGCCACACTGTGAACCGAAACCAAACAAGAATGACAAACACATTTCGGGAGAACATCTGCACCGTAACACAACATAAACACAACAGAACAAATACCCAGAATCCCATGCAGCCCTAACTCTTCCGGGCTACATTATGCACCCCCGCTATCACCAAACCCCTGGGAGAGGCACTGAAATCCGGAAGTCTCCCGGGAAAATCAGGAGGGTCGGCAAGTATGCAGCTGAGCCGCATCAGAGTGGTCAAAGAGCCGCATGCGGCTCCGGAGCCGCGGGTTGCAGACCCCTGGTCTAACCGATAGCGTTTGATCAGCTGCTCGTCATCAAACAAAGCCAGGACATCCTTCCGCTCCCTTCTCTCTCGCCTCAGTGCCATCCCTCGCTGGCAACTCCTAACCACTTAGGACACCTCTGAAGGTCTCTTAAATATCGTGGAGAGTAGGAGTGATTCTTAGACTTAAGAAAGTTGATAAATAGCTTTTATTCTTAAGTTTGAGAGTAGGACTACATTTCGCAAATTCTCAGGACTTAAGTGTAAAATGCATACTTGCCAACCCTCCCGAATTTTCCGGGAGACTCCCGAAATTCATCGCCTCTCTTGAAAACCTCCCGGGACACATATTCTCCCGAAAATCTCCCGATTTTCAGCTGGAGCTGGAGGCCACGCCCCCTCCAGCTCCATGTTGACCGAGTGAGGACAGCCTTTTTTCATGACGGGAGGACAACAGGATGACAATAACTAAATCATCCAGACTAGAGATAAATTGTATTATTATGTTTATCTTACCTAAAAATAAATATATTTATTAATAAAAAAATTAAAAAAACCAAATACATTTTTACTATATTTTGCTAAAAACATCAAAATTAATTGTATTTTATTTGTATTTTTTCTGACTCCTTATTACATCCAGCCATAGAATTATACATTAAAATAAACATATTTGAAATAATAAATTTTAAATTATCATAATAATTCATTTAAAATGACCAAATTTAATTATTAAAATAATTGCTTGTTTATCAACAACTTTAGCATTTTATTCATTACATTTTGAAGCTCTCAGAAGCCAAGTTATGTTATATTCCTTAATATTTGTTTATGCAAGTTTGAAGTATCAATTATGTAAACACAGTTTTGTTTGCATATTTTCAGGATGTAGATATATATATATATATATATATATATATATATATATATATATATATATATATATATATATATATATATATATATATATGTATGAAATACTTGACTTGGTGAATTCTAGCTGCCAAAATACTCCTCCCCTCTTAACCACGCCCCCAACCACGCCCCTCCACACCCCTGACCACGCCCCCCGCCCTCCACCTCCCGAAATCGGAGGTCTCAAGGTTGGCAAGTATGGTAAAATGGCACTCTAAGACGCTTGATAAATACGGCCCCTGAAGTTGATCTAGAGATATAAGTGCCATCCATCCATCCATTTTTCTACTGCTTGTCCGGTTCGGGGTGTCGCCAGGGATACAAGTGTTGAAAATAAATAAAAAATACTACATATGATTAGTTTTGAAACTTTCATAAATAAAGTTTTAGTTTAGGAAAATTCAGAGCCCTAAAGGTTAAAAAATCAAAATGTTTTATTGGTTTTAAAATGCAAAAATATCAAAATGGCCCCACTTCCTTAGATTTTTTACTGTGCGGCTCTCTGGGGAAAACATTTCAGACACCCCTGCACGAAGACAATGCAATTGGGTCTGTACCGATCCACTCAAATCCTGAGGGTGGGGGTAATGGACATTGTAGTCAGGGGAATCTCTCAACTAGTAACAACACAATGCACAGGATGTGTTGTGTGTTCTTTTTGGTCACCAGGCTACCAAGGGTGCCAGATGCCCGTCTTCGAAGACATGAGCGGAATGCCCAGAAGAAAGTTGGCAGAGTGAAAAAGTATATTTTTCTTTGTGTCTTTAAAAAAAAAAGACTAAAGTTCAGAACAAACTTGCTTGTCTCAGTTGGTGAGACACAACGTAAGGTAAGGAGCTGATTGGCTGACATAGGACAGACAGGTGAGACCTAAAGCTATAGAAAATAACTGATGCTCTTAAGTTAAGACGAACTATTCAACAAAGTAGACACGGAAGTCAGACATGAAATACACAATGTTTTCATTGCAACATATTACACATTTTTCTTTGATGAATCAACATGATCTCAAATGATTGGATCTGTACATACCAGTTTTCAAAAGAAAACATACTATCAACACATACCATTGGCCTGGAAAAACACGCACAACTTTGAGGTGGATAGGAAGAAATAAATGTACTGACACAACATTCACGCCTCACACACTCAAGTTTCACAGCTTGGCAACACAAAGCCCTACGACTCCACAGGTGAGTTCATATCAACAACACAGGCTCATATCAAAACTTTTTATTAACTTTTTAACAACAGTGATAACATGCGCTTGAACATTGCTTCCATCAGAGGGGATGTGGTTTTTGACGTCTTCATTATTAATGTTTTTTTTATGAAATGATAATAATGAAATAACTAAAAACAATACCAGAAGTATGAGACTGTTTTTTTTAAACGTGGTAAAGTACAAGCCATCCTGTTAATGATAGTGTATGTACTTTAGAAATAAGTTAGTGTATACCTCAGTGACGTGCGGTCACTAGAGGCAGGTGAGGCCCCGCCTCACCTGCCATCATGGAAAGAAAAAAAATGTAAAAAGAAAAAAAATTTATCAAATTGTTATATGTATCCAGTGATAATACTATAAAGTTATTTTCCGTTTAACTTCACCAGTTTTAGATTATTTTTATTCAAAATCGCTGAATTTTCACATTTGCCGTTCAAATACTGAGAAGAGACTTGCGGTGAGTCAGCAGCCAGTTGAGGCACGTCACTCAGTGCCTCAACATGGATTGTGGACTCGGCTAACTGCTGGCCTGCTGTGCAGTGAGACCGTATTGCTATATGAATTATATTATATATTTCCATAGTTGAGTTAGTTGAGGTATATAACATACAGTGTATTTTGTCAACAACTGTATGTGTGTAAAGTATTTCTTGTGCTGAGCAATCATAAAACTGCTGCGAAGACGCACTGGCTGAGGCTCGCGTAATCCCGCCTCCTGGTGCCGGTTATTGCACCTCCGCCGCAGACTGCACCCCCCGACGGGAGCGCCACACCAACCAAAGCCACACCCAAACCCTCCACGTGCAAGACCGAATCCACCCAAAAAAACTTAACAAGAAGCCAAAAAGTGCAAAAACAACAATGCTCGCGCCGGAGGAGCCGTACGTGAACGACTGCAGGCACACAACATTAGGTACACCTGCAGACTGCAGCAAGGATTTCATATTTCATTCATTCACAACTCCTCCAACACGAACACCACTGTTCCCGCACTTATAAGTAAAGATAAGACCATAATAACGTTTTTTTTATTAAATGTGCTTTTTTGTGTGCTACAGTTTGTATGTGTAAAGTTAAAGTTTAGTTAAAGTACCAATGATTGTCACATACACACTAGGTGTGGTGAAATTTGTCCTCTGCATTTGACCCATCCCCTTGCTCACCCCCTGGGATGTGAGGGGAGCAGTGGGCAGCAGCGGTGCCGCGCCCGGGAATAATTGTTGGTGATTTAACCCCCAATTCCAACCCTTGATGCTGAGTGCCAAGCAGGGAAGAATGCTGGTATGAGCTTTTAAACATAACCCGTTAACTGCTGCCAATCAAATGGTGAATAAGATACTCTTTAGGGTTCATATGTTTGTAAATCTTACTGTGATGAAGTCAGTGCCTCACCAGCCATCAACCTCACCACACGTCACTGGTATACCTTGTATTGAAATGCATCACCTGTAAAATGATGGAATCAGCAGACTTGGAAGATGTTGATTCAGTTGTTCACATTTTTAGAAAAGTAGCAGATAGCAGACATGACACAAAACTATAATCATTTCAAATAGCAACTACCTGGCTTTAGGAAACACGAAAATAAATCAAGGAAATTGTGGTAGTCCGTAACAGAAAACTGGAATCACTAAATCTGAGGAAAAATATATGGAATCAGGAAAAACAAACCAAAAAACAACAACACTACAACACACCGGTAGTACTTTTTTGCACCACCTCTGGCTTTTATAACAGCTTGCAGTCTGAGGCACAGACTCAACAAGTGACAGACAGTACTCTTCATCAAGCTTGTTCCAACTGTCTATATTTAAATACTAGACGGTGACTCCAGTTTCCTCCCATTTGTCCTTCATTTTCTGTTTTTCTAGTTATCTGCCTTGACTCTTTGATGTTTTCCTTGGTCTACCAGTATGCTTGTCTTCTACAACCTTCCCGTGTTGTTTGTACTTGGTCCACATTTTAGACTGTGAACCATCAACATCCTTGCGTGATGATTTACCTTTTTGGAGAAGTTTGATAATCCTCTCCTTTGTTGCAAATGACATCCCTCGTGTTGGAACTATGATTCATGTCAATCCACCTGTTGCAACAGCGCTCCATGGTGTGAACACTCCTTTTTAACTGCAGACTAATGAACAGATTTAATCAAACGCGGGTGTTAACTTTGGGAATGAAAATGTACAGGGTGATTCTATATTTGTTTCTCAGAATAGTGATTCCATAATTGTGTCACTCCAATGAAAAATGAAACTGTTGCTGACTACCACAATTTATTTTCTTGATTTGTTTCTGTTTCTTAAAGCCAAAAAGTTGCCTTTTGAAATGACAACAGTTTTGTGTCATGCCTGATATCTGCTTTGTTGTACAAAATGAAAAATTGAATGAACATCCTTCAAGTCTGCTGGTTGCATAATTTTCCAGAGGTTGTACTAGCCGCTGAAAATGAGTCAACTAGCAGCCATTATCGTGTAAGCAGCCGGCAACACAAGTGCTAGTGAGATGACTAACTCTTGCCTACAGTCAAGCGTTAGGTGGTAGAGTGCATAAGTGCTGCCTGAACTGGGGAGCTGCGGTTGATTGAGGGAAACATGAATTCCAACATGTACTGTAATATTGTGAAGCCTTGCAGTTTAGATGATAAACTGGGGCGGCAGGGCGTAGTGGGTAGAGCAACCGTGCCAGAAACCTGAGGGTTGCAGGTTCGCTCCCCGCC
>NC_084554.2:47785000-47830000 GCF_033978685.3 Nerophis lumbriciformis
CGGGGGGCGCTGGAGCCTATCTCAGCTACAATCGGGCGGAAGGCGGGGTACACCCTGGACAAGTCGCCACCTCATCGCAGGGCCAACACAGATAGACAGACAACATTCACACTCACATTCACACACTAGGGCCAATTTAGTGTTGCCAATCAACCTATCATAAGAAAAAAAAAATGTTTTCACATCTATCATTATTGTCTGACTAATTTCACTTAATCAAGCCTTTTATAACATTCAACACCAGCAAATAATGGAAGTATGTATGATTTATGCGGATATTGTGTCATATCAATATGGTATCGGTCAATGTTCAAGGCTCTTCCTACATGGGCATGGTAGAGGAAGTGAAAAATAAGGACATCTCAAATTAACACCAGAAGAAATTAATGAGAAACTGTTTATTTAAAAAAAATAAAAAGCACAAATAAGCAAGTTTTCCTGGGGAGTTTAAAAAAAAAAAGTTTACATATTAGTTTGAAAAACAATCCCAATCTATGAGACTGAATGTACATTATGAATGTGATTACAGTAATACACCTCAAAAATGTTTATTTTCTACAATGGATTGGAAAAGTTGGTAGTAAAAACTAAGTTTCAGAGTTTGAAACAAAACCAAAATATTGTCATCAAGTAAACATGCAGCTGTCTGTGCCAAGCTTAAGTATAGTCCATGGACTGATTAGCTGCAGGTGTGCCCCAAAGATCCACCCCTCGCTGAGGAAGAATGAACTGGAAAAAAAGGCACACCAGGGAAAATGCATGGACAAAATAAAAGGGAAGGCAGGAGGGCAATAAAACACAACAGTACCAATATATTTGTAAGTATATTGTATGTAACACACTGTACATTTCATTCATCATTTTGATGTTTTAATTAATTAATCTCTATAAAAATATGTTTAGTGTTGTTTTTTTTAGGTGTCTGGAACAGATGAATAGGCTGTACGTCATGTTTTATGGGAAATGTTTCTTCAGTTCCCGTGCAAGTTAGTCTTCATCTAACCCACTAGGGAGAGCAATTTTGACACTTTTCAATTTCAAAAGCAATACTGTGTTTATTGTAACCGTTAGGGCTCCCCAATACATTAAAGGTCCCGGGGACCCTAAAGGGTCTCACTCATTAAAGTGTTGAAAACATGTCAGATATAAGAAATATTTTTCCTTTCAACATGAAAATGTCAACTTCAGATCTAGCCATTGACATAAGGTTTGTAATTTTTTTTATGTCTTATGCCCTTTTGTTTTCAAAGAAAACACTGTTTTTTTATGGAAAACACACACAATATGCAATATTTTCCCCAATAAATAATCTGTAATATTTGATAGGAATTAATAAGGCTTTAAATAATAAAAAAAAAATAACAACGTGGCTTTTGATTCATGATTATTTTTTGAGTAATCATAATAAAAAAAATTGACTAAAGTTCTCGAGGACCCAAAAGGTGCCCACTCATAAAAGTGTTAAGTCATATATTAATGTTAGTTATTTTTTACTTTCATCACTTAAAATCTCAAGATCAACTTCAGATCTATTTGTCTTAGAGGGGGGGTTACCCACATATGCGGTCCTCTCCAAGGTTTCTCATTGTCATTCACATCGACGTCCCACTGGGGTGAGTTTTTCCTTGCCCTTATGTGGGCTCTGTACCGAGGATGTCGTTGTGGCTTGTGCAGCCCTTTGAGACACTTGTGATTTAGGGCTATATAAATAAACATTGATTGTGTCATGTCAGTGTGATCATGTTTTTGTTTTAGTCATGTTCGGTTTTGTTTTTGGACTTTTTGTGCACTTTTGTTTTGTCACCATAGCAACCATTAGTTTTCACCTGTCACGCCACGCACCTGTTTCACGTTTTGAGTCACGCACCTGCTTTCACTAATCATGTCTATAGTATTTAAGTTCATTGTTTTCAGTTTGTCGTTCTGACGACATCCCACAATTATGCTCTACACACTCTTCATCCTCTTAGATCATGCTTCATGTCCCATGCCAAAGTAAGTTTTTGTTCCATGTTTATAGTCTTTTTGGTTTCATAGTTTGTTCTCCGCCATTGTGCGCGCCTTTTGTTTACTTCTTTTTGTTTTAGTTATTATAAAATAAATTATGTACTTACATTCCCGTCTCGCCAGAGCCAATTTTCCGTTGCATCCCGGAAAAGCAAACACCCAGGACCCAGTCATGACAGATTGATTGATTGATTGATTGATTGATTGATAATACGTTTTTATAATTTTTTTCAGCAATGCCAGTTTTAAAGTAAAAAACTGCCCGCAAGTCAGCTTTGTTATTAATGTCAATATTGCAACATTTTCTCTTTGCATTACACCTGTTTGCTATTTTGTTCCACTTTTTATTTTTGTTTTCCAAATGTGTCTAGAGATGCGCGGATAGGCAATTATTTCATCCGCAACCGCATCACAAAAGTCGTCAACCATCCGCCATCCACCCGAATCAACATTTTATCAAAACCACACCCGCCTGCACCCGCCCGTTGTTATATATCTAATATAGACGATGCAAGGCATTAGTGAGGTTATAAAGCTTTTGCCTGTTAAAGAAAGGAGACTGATCCAATGCAGCAGAGACATTCAATGCATGCCACGCATTAGTGGCTAAGAGATATTAATGCTTGATAATATTATTTATCATTATTATAATATTATTGTCATTTCCATTAAGAAAGTGTTGACTATTGTTGCCAATGCCCTCAGATCAGGAGTGCATTCCTCACACTTTGTGTGCGCAGTTGCAGCAAGCAGAACGAGGCTTTTAAGAAGTTAAAAAAATGTTTTAGAAAGACTAGGCCTATATTTTCGTTAGGTAAAAAAAATGTTCTGAATTTATTTCAATAAATATTAACTTGTTAACGTTATAATGCTCAAATAGGGACGAGGGCGGGGTGCACAGTGAAACAGTGAACAATTTCGCGACAAAGATGAACCTTTATTGATTGATCTGCAGCCATGACAAAATATCAGACAATCTCCATTGTCAACGACAGGCAGGAAAATAAAGATAAACACATAGCCTATGTTCTAGGCATAGGCATATAGGCTCATACGTTTTTAAGTTGAAATAAAAAAATAAATAAAAAATGTGCCTCATAAGCCTTAGGCTGTCAATCACGCGCACAAACTTAAATTATACAATAACATATGTATGTCATTTCTATTTAAACAAAAATAAATTAAATAAATAATAACAAATTACCTGCATCTTATTGGCCAAGGCAAATAGCTGAAGGGGGGAAATCAAACCCATCAGACTGCACTTTATCTTCAAACTTGAATTATAATGAAAATAGATGGTCGCGGCAAACAAAGCAGGCTAAATATCCTTACATTGTCGCCAATCGGAGATGTGCTTCACTTGAAAGCGAGGCCAAATAATTATTCACACATAGTAGTATATCTCGAATAGAAAAAAACCACAATAAACAACGCAATTGCCTTAATTCCTTTGCATTGTAGTGCGCCCAAACAACACGTAACCATCAAAATTATTTAGCTGACCGAACTCAATATAGGTTAGACATGGGCTTATTTGGTATAGCCTATACGTTTAACATATCCAACCGTATGTCTACTTACTTTTTTTTTTGTTAGCACTATGCAGGAATGAAAAGGCATCTACAGTGCCAGGATTCATGCGAGAGCGCCTGGCCTCTAAAATGCGCCCTGCTGCACTGAAGGAGCGCTCACTTGCGCCACTTGTTGCTGGGACGCGGTGCCTGATGAATAATTGACTGTTTCAAAGAGTGCTACTCGTTTTTCGTATGTGGGTAACAACATTTAACTATGTATATATATATTTCCGAATTGGTTCAACCGCCAACCGCCCGCATCTATTTAAAATCTATTTTTACCCGCCCGACCCGCGGTTTATCCGCGGACTCCGCGGTTGTGTCCGCAAACCGCGCATCTCTAGTCGTGGACCTTTAAAAATTCAGCTGGGGCCGCCCTTTGGACACCCTTGTTCTAACTTTTTGAAACAGGTTACAAATGAAAGCATGGGTACCACTGAGCTTAGTTGATTTTCAACCTTTGCTAAGTTGTTGGAAGACTCTAAAAAGCCCCAGGTCTTCCTTTACTCCCCAATGAGGTAACGCTTTTATACTGAAAGAACGAGGTAGGCCGATCCCTGTACTTCCTGTTTCCGGTGACTGCTAACTGCTGCTAGCTTGTCGCTGATGGCGCACTCTGTCCTGGAGCAGCATCCACTCCGCTGGTCCCCGCTTCTGCTTCTTCCCTCTTCTTTATTTTCTTCGGTGCGTCGACGCTCGGCTCGGCGGTGACTTTATCCGCCTTCAGGGCAACGTTGTACCCCGGAGCAAGACGACAGTGCGGGAGGATGAACCCCCAGTGTGCCCGCTGCGGGAAGATCGTGTATCCGACGGAGAAAGTGAGCTGCCTGGATAAGGTGAGCACTTTTTTCCTCGGGTAAGTAACGTAAACTGTTTATTATCAGCATTTTTTTAACCCAAAATATTATTTTCGTCTATTTTTTTATGTTTAATAATCACTAACGTATTTCTTGTCTCTGAGGAAAAGCTCTGCTTATACTGGTGGTTCTTTATTTTAATAGTCAAAATAAGTATACTGCAGCTTTAAGTTGGCTAAAATGGTTTTATTTGTTGATTACATCTATTGTATTCACTCTATGTGTACTTACAGTATATTAGATGACTAAGATTATTCCACAATCCTGCGTGGGTTGGCCTTTAGCAGCTTTCATAGCTGAATTCCACGTTTTATTTATGAGTCATGGGCAGGAATACACATATTTTAAAAATGCATAGCATTTATTGTACAAACCCCGTTTCCATATGAGTTGGGAAATTGTGTTAGATGTAAATATAAACGGAATACAATGATTGGCAAATCCCTTTAAACCCATATTCAGTTGAATATGCTACAAAGACAACATATTTGATGTTCAAACTCATAACAACATTTTTTTTGCAAATAATCATAACTTTAGAATTTGACGCCAGCAACACGTGACAAAGAAGTTGGGAAAGGTGGCAATAAATACTGATAAAGTTGAGGAATGCTCATCAAACACTTATTTGGAACATCCCACAGGTGAACAGGCAAATTGGGAACAGGTGGGTGCCATGATTGGGTGTAAAAGTAGAGTCCATGAAATGCTCAGTCATTCACAAACAAGGATGGGGCGAGGGTCACCACTTTGTCAACAAATGCGTGAGCAAATTGTTGAACAGTTTAAGAACAACCTTTCTCAACCAGCTATTGCAAGGAATTTAGGGATTTCACCATCTACGGTCCGTAATATCATCAAAGGGTTCAGAGAATCTGGAGAAATCACTGCACGTAAGCAGCTAAGCCCGTGACCTTCGATCCCTCAGGCTGTACTGCATCAACAAGCGACATCAGTGTGTAAAGGATATCACCACATGGGCTCAGGAACACTTCAGAAAACCACTGTCAGTAACTACAGTTGGCCGCTACATCTGTAAGTGTAAGTTAAAACTCTCCTATGCAAGGCGAAAACCGTTTATCAACAACACCCAGAAACGCCGTCGGCTTCGCTGGGCCTGAGCTCATCTAAGATGGACTGATACAAAGTGGAAAAGTGTTCTGTGGTCTGACGAGTCCACAATTCAAATTGTTTTTGGAAACTGTGGACGTCGTGTCCTCCGGACCAAAAAGGAAAAGAACCATCCGGATTGTTATAGGCGCTAAGTTGACAAGCCAGCATCTGTGATGGTATGGGGGTGAATTAGTGCCCAAGACATGGGTAACTTACACATCTGTGAAGGTGCCATTAATGCTGAAAGGTACATACAGGTTTTGGAGCTACATATGTTGCCATCTAAGCAACGTTACCATGGACGCCCCTGCTTATTTCAGCAAGACAATGCCAAGCAACGTGTTACATCAATGTGACTTCATAGTTAAAGAATGCGGGTACCAGACTGGCCTGCCTGTAGTCCAGACCTGTCTCCCATTGAAAATGTGTGGCGCATTATGAAGCCTAAAATAGCACAACGGAGACCCCCGGACTGTTGAACAACTTAAGCTGTACATCAAGCAAGAATGGGAAAGAATTCCACCTGAGAAGCTTCAAAAATGTGTCTCCTCAGTTCCCAAACGTTTACTGAGTGTTGTTAAAAGGAAAGGCCATGTAACACAGTGGTGAACATGCCCTTTCCCAACTACTTTGGCACGTGTTGCAGCCATGAAATTCTAAGTTAATTATTATTTGCAAAAAAAAAAAAAAGTTTATGAGTTTGAACATCAAATATCTTGTCTTTGTAGTGCATTCAATGGAATATGGGTTGAAAATGATTTGCAAATCATTGTATTCTGTTTATATTTACATCTAACACAATTTCCCAACTCATATGGAAACGGGGTTTGTACATAACTTATTGTGTGTGGCGTAAAGTCGATGAATTATTAAGTCGCCTCTGGCATCTGCCGCGTGCTCCGGGAGGCGTCGAATGACACGACAGCATGAAGGCGGCGATTAGTTCTAGTGCCACCTCGTTCCTGCGGGGGGCGATAGTGAGTGGCGAGGGATTCGTGAACAAATACCGTAAATAACGACGGGAAGGTATCGGTAACGTTTGTTTGTCTTTGTTCTAGAACTGGCACAAAGGATGCTTCCACTGCGAGGTCTGCAGGATGACGCTGAACATGAAGAACTACAAAGGTTACGACAAGAAGCCGTACTGCAACGCGTGAGTCCTAACCTCTGCACGAGTGCTGCCGACATGTTCATTGAGAATAGGTTTACTAGCCTAGCCAGTGAAAACCCGTCAACAAACGGCCATTATTGTCTAAATAGTCGGGAACACAAGTGAGTAGCAAGATGCTTGTGACTGCAGTCAGGAGCTGCACGAGTGCTGCCAACAGGTTAATTGAGTGTAGATTTACTAGCCACTAAAAATAATTCAACACACAGCGATTATTGTCTGAATAGTTGCGAATACAAGTGAGTAGAAAGATGATTGTGACTACATATAGGGGCTGCATGAGTGCTGCCGACACGTTGTAGAGTATAGATTTATTAGCCACTACAAACAAGTCAACACACAGCCATTATTGTCTAAATAGTTGGGAACACAAATGAGTAGCAAGATGCTTGTGACTGCAGTCAGGGGCTGCACGAGTGCTGCTGACGTAGACATTGACTCTACATTTACTAGCCACTAAAAATGATTCAACACACAGCCATTATTGTCTAAATAGTTGCATATACAAGTGAGTAGAAAGATGATTGTGACTACATATAGGGGCTGCATGAGTGCTGCCGACACATTGTAGAGTATAGATTTATTAGCCACTACAAACAAGTCACCACACAGCCATTGTCTAAATAGTTGGGAACACAAATGAGTAGCAAGATGCTTGTGACTGCAGTCAGGGGCTGCACGAGTGCTGCTGACGTAGACATTGACTCTACATTTACTAGCCACTAAAAATGATTCAACACACAGCCATTATTGTCTAAATAGTTGCATATACAAGTGAGTAGAAAGATGATTGTGACTACATATAGGGGCTGCATGAGTGCTGCCGACACATTGTAGAGTATAGATTTATTAGCCACTACAAACAAGTCACCACACAGCCATTGTCTAAATAGTTGGGAACACAAATGAGTAGCAATATGCTTGTGACTGCATTCAGGGGCTGCACGAGTGCTGCCGACGTAGAGATTGAGTATACATTTACTAGCCACTGAAAAGGAGTCAACACACAGCCACTATTGTTTAAATAGTTGGGAACACAAGTGAGTAGCAGGATGATTCTGACTGCAGTCAGGGGCTGCACGAGTGCTGCTGACGTAGACATTGAGTATACGTTTACTAGCCACTGAAAAGGAGTCAACACACAGCCATTATTGTCTAAATAATTGGGAACACAAGTGAGTAGCAGGATGATTCTGACTATAGTTAGGGGCTGCACGAGTCCCGACGACACATTTATTGAGTTTACTAGCCGCTGAAATTGAGTCAACGCACATAGTCGTTATTTTCTAAATAGTTGGGAACACAAGTGAGTAGCAAGATGCTTGTGACTGCATTCAGGAGCTGCACGAGTGCTGCCAACAGGTTAATTGAGTGTAGATTTACTAGCCACTAAAAATGATTCAACACACAGCCATTATTGTCTGAATAGTTGCGAATACAAGTGAGTAGAAAGATGATTGTGACTACATATAGGGGCTGCATGAGTGCTGCCGACACGTTGTAGAGTATAGATTTATTAGCCACTACAAACAAGTCAACACACAGCCATTATTGTCTAAATAGTTGGGAACACAAATGAGTAGCAAGAAGATTGTGACTGCAGTCAGGGGCTGCATGAGTGCTGCTGACGTAGACATTGAGTATACGTTTACTAGCCACTGAAAAGGAGTCAACACACAGCCATTATTGTCTAAATAATTGGGAACACAAGTGAGTAGCAGGATGATTCTGACTATAGTTAGGGGCTGCACGAGTCCCGACGACACATTTATTGAGTTTACTAGCCGCTGAAATTGAGTCAACGCACATAGTCGTTATTTTCTAAATAGTTGGGAACACAAGTGAGTAGCAAGATGCTTGTGACTGCATTCAGGAGCTGCACGAGTGCTGCCAACAGGTTAATTGAGTGTAGATTTACTAGCCACTAAAAATGATTCAACACAGCCATTATTGTCTGAATAGTTGCGAATACAAGTGAGTAGAAAGATGATTGTGACTACATATAGGGGCTGCATGAGTGCTGCCGACACGTTGTAGAGTATAGATTTATTAGCCACTACAAACAAGTCAACACACAGCCATTATTGTCTAAATAGTTGGGAACACAAATGAGTAGCAAGAAGATTGTGACTGCAGTCAGGGGCTGCATGAGTGCTGCTGACGTAGACATTGAGTATACGTTTACTAGCCACTGAAAAGGAGTCAACACACAGCCATTATTGTCTAAATAGTTGGGAACACAAGTGAGTAGCAGGATGATTCTGACTATAGTTAGGGGCTGCACGAGTCCTGACGACACATTTATTGAGTTTACTCGCCGCTGAAATCGAGTCAACGCACACAGTCGTTATTTTCTAAATAATTGGGAACACAAGTGAGTAGCAAGATGCTTGTGACTGCATTCAGGAGCTGCACGAGTGCTGCCAACAGGTTAATTGAGTGTAGCTTTACTAGCCACTAAAAATGATTCAACACAGCCATTATTGTCTGAATAGTTGCGAATAAAAGTGAGTAGAAAGATGATTGTGACTACATATAGGGGCTGCATGAGTGCTGCCGACACGTTGTAGAGTATAGATTTATTAGCCACTACAAACAAGTCAACACACAGCCATTATTGTCTAAATAGTTGGGAACACAAATGAGTAGCAAGCAGATTGTGACTGCAGTCGGGGGCTGCACGAGTGCTGCTGACACGTTGATTGAGTATAGATTTATTAGCCACTGAAAACGAGTCAACAGACCGCCATTATTGTCTAAATAGTTGGGAACACAAATGAGTAGCAAGATGCTTGTGACTGCAGTCAGGGGCTGCACGAGTGCTGCTGACGAAGACATTGACTCTACATTTACTAGCCACTAAAAATGATTCAACACACAGCCATTATTGTCTAAGTAGTTGCAAATACAAGTGAGTAGAAAGATGATTGTGACTACATATAGGGGCTGCATGAGTGCTGCCGACACGTTGTAGAGGATAGATTTATTAGCCACTACAAACAAGTCACCACACAGCCATTATTGTCTAAATAGTTGGGAACACAAATGAGTAGCAATATGCTTGTGACTGCATTCAGGGGCTGCATGAGTGCTGCAGACACATTGATTGAGTATAGATTTTACTAGCCACTAAAAATGAGTCAACACACAGCTATTATTGTCTAAATAGTTGCAAATACAAGTGAGTAGCAAGATGCTTGTGACTGCAGTCAGGGGCTGCACGAGTGCTGCCGACGTAGAGATTGAGTATACATTTACTAGCCACTGAAAAGGAGTCAACAGAGAGCCATTATCGTCTCAATAGTTGGGAACACAAGTGAGTAGCAAGATGGTTGTGACTGCATTCAGGAGCTGCACGAGTGCTGCCGACACGTTCATTATAGATTTACTAGCCTAGCCAGTGAAAACCAGTTAAAACACAGCCATTATTGTCTAAATAGTCGGGAACACAAGTGATTAGCAAGATGCTTGAGACTGCAGTCAGGGGCTGCACGAGTGCTGCCGATATAGACATCAAGTATAAATTTACTCGCCACTGAAAAAGAATCAACACTCAGCCAATATTGTCCAAACAGTTGGTAACACAAGTGAAAAGCAAGATGTTTGTGACTGCAGTCAGGAGCTGCACGAGTGCTGCAGACACGTTCAATAAGTATAGGTTTACCAGCCACTGAAAATGAGCCAACAGACAGCCATTATTGCCTAAATAGTTGGGAACACAATTGAATAGCAAGTTGATTGTGACTACATTTAGGGGCTGCATGAGTGCTGCCAACACAGTCATTAAGTATAAAGTTACAAGCCCCTGAAAATGAGTTAACACACAACCATTTTTGTCTGAATAGTTAAGAACACAAGTGAGTAGCAAGATGATTGTGATTGCAGTCAGGGGCTGCACGAGTGCTGCCGACACGTTCATTGATTATAGATTTACTAACCACTGAAAGCGAGTCAACACAGCCATTATTGTCTAAATAGTTGGGAACACAAGTGAGTAGCAAGATGCTTGTGACTACATTTAGGGGCTGCACGAGTGCTGCCTACACATTTATTGAGCATAGATTTACCAGCCAAATTGTCCAAATTGTGTTCTTGGTGTGAATATTTACTGTGAGCACTGTGAGTCGTTTCAATTTCCAGCGGACAGCAAATATTTCCTGAATGAACCACATCTCCCCAGTGCAGGTGGCACTCGTGCACCCCATGACCACGATAGACACAATAGCCTCACCTGTGTTGCAGGTCATTTAGACAACAATGGCTGTGCGTTGACTCATTTTCAGTGGATGGTAAAAACTGAATAGATAAGCTGTACACTGACTACTCTCAAGTGGGGGTCTCCAATTTCAAACTGAGGGAGAGCTGGAGCGAGGATCACAGACTTTGTTTTACATCGAAATGATCCTAAATGTACCTTCTTGTTGTGCAGTACTAAGATATTTGAATAACACAGTCTAATGCTGCTAATAGCTGGTTCGCAACTAGCGCGCTAATCGCTGGGGGTCCACGTGTCCTCTAAAGTATAAACATGTTTATGGTCTCGCCACTGGAGAAGCAATACTGTCAAACGGAGTTAGGGATTTATTAATTTTTTGCAAATAGTATACACGGTGGGCTAGGGTGTGCGATGAGGCCCCGCCCACAGGCTCCTCCTATGGTGGCCCCTGAAGGCTTTTATAGCAGCGATGGTGGTTTTGGCGGTGTTGGTTTGCGAGCCCCGCCTCGCCTCACACATGTTTGCTTTCAGATTCCCATATTTCAGAATTGTTTATTAGTAGTCTGCCACATGGCGTTTGGAACGTGCGAAACGGTTCAGGGTTTTTGTGCTTCAATCCGGGTCCTCATTGGGTGTGAGAACTTCTCTAATGAACAGGACAACAGGGTGGTGCACACTATCTCAAGGTAGGAGCAGTCCTTAAGGCCCTGTTTACACCAAATCTGATTTTATTGCCCTCAAGTGACACAAGTCCCATTTTTTTTGGCCGTTCTAAACGCTCCAAAGTGCTTCAAATCTGATCTTTTCACATCAGATTCAGTCCACAATCAGGATGTAGTCAGAATCCGATTGGAAAGCTGATCTTTCCTAATGTGACTTCAGTCTAAACGGAAATGCGACCTGAATGCGACCCGTACGTGACTTTTTTGCCAGCACGTGTGCGTCGGGAAAGACGCAGCCTGCCAGTGGAAGTCCATATGTCAGCACAACATACTTGCCAACCTTGAGACCTCCAAATTCAGGAGATTTGGGGGGAGGAGTATATTGAGTATATTTATAGCTAGAATTCACTGAAATTCAAGTATTTCTCATATATATATATATATATATATATATATATATATATATATATATATGTATATATATATATATATATATATATATATATATATATATATATATATATATATATATATATATATATATATCCATTTTCTACCGCTTGTCCCTTTTGGGGTCGCGGGGGGTCGCTGGAGCCTATCTCAGCTACAATCGGGCGGAAGGCGGGGTACACCCTGGACAAGTCGCCCCCTCATATATAAATAAAATAAATACTTGACTTTCAGTGAATTCTAGCTATATATATATATATATATAATTTATTTTTTATTTTTTATTATATATATATATTTTTTATTTTTATTATATATATATATATATTTTTATTATTATATATATATATATTTTTTTTAATTATTATATATATATTTTTATTATTATTATATATATATATTTTATTATATATATATATATATATATATATATATATATATATATATATATAAACATATAAATAAAAGAAATACTTGAATTTCAGTGTTCATTTATGTACACGTATACACACATAACACTCCTCTACTCCACCTCATATATATATATATATGTATTTTATTATATATATATATATATATATATATATATATAGCTAGAATTCACTGAAAGTCAAGTATTTCTTTTATTTATATATGAGGTGGAGTAGAGGAGTGTTATGTGTGTATATGTGTACATAAATGAACACTGAAATTCAAGTATTTCTTTTATTTATATGTATGTATATATATATATATATATATATATATATATATATATATATATATATATATATATATATATATATATAAAATAAATACTTGAATTTCAGTGTTAATTTATTTACACATATACACACATAACACTCCTCTACTCATTGTTGTATTTGAAAGTGCAATGCTTTGCAGCCAGTAGCACAGCCTTTGAAGGAGCATAGGTATGTAATATTCTGGGTTGGAGTCAATAACCAGGCGAGGTGACGAAGTTACGTCTTTTTACTTCATACTTCAGAACCGACTCCCACACTTGCCGTCAGTGTGCCCAATACAACGTAAATCGTTGGCCAACCAAAAAGTAACCACAGAACACTATAGTGGTGTAGTGGTATAGTGGTTGGCCAAGCGGACGTGACGACAGGCTGTCCTCACTCAGGTCCGCACGGACCTGGAGGGGGTGTGCCTTAAGTCCGGCTGGAAATCAGGAGAAATTCGGGAGAATGTTTTTTCTGGGAGATTTTCGGGAGAGGCACTGAAATTCGTGAGTCTTCCGGAAAATTCGGGAGGGTTGGCAAGTATGCAGCACAACATCCGGTTTCGGTGAGCAAAGTCTTTTTTTGGCGGCCAAATTTAATTATGGGTGCCTCACTAATAGTGCGTAAATAGATTATATGTAAGTAGGGGGTAGCGGGGGGTGTATATTGTAGCGTCCCGGAATAGTTAGTGCTGCAAAGGGTTCTGGGTATTTGTTCTGTTGTGTTGCGGTGCGGATGTTCTCCCGAAATGTGTTTGTCATTCTTGTTTGGTGTGGGTTCACAGTGTGGCGCATATTTGTAACAGTGTTAAAGTTGTTTATGCGGCCACCCTCAGTGTGACCTGTATGGCTATTGACCAAGTATGCCTTGCATTCACTTGTGTGTGTGAAAAGCCGTAGATATTATGTGATTGGGCCGGCACGCAAAGGCAGTGCCTTTAAGGTTTATTGGCGCTCTGTACTTCTCTCTACGTCCGTGTACACAGTGGCGTTTTAAAAAGTCATACATTTTACTTTTTGAAACCGATAATTTTCGAATCCCGATGTTACATTTTAAAGCATTTATTGGCCGATAATATCGGCAGTCCGATATTATCGGACATCTCTATACAGTATGTATGTGAGAGTGCGTAGATAAAAAAAAAAAACACACAAAGGGAGCAATCATTGTTTTTGTCTTCTTCGAGCAGAACGAAGGTAAAACTAGTCATCTGTAAGGTGTTCCATTTTGCCCACACACACCCTCTGCAAACACACACACACACGCTCTGCAAACACACACACATTAGCACACACAGGGTGCAGCAAAAGGGATGAACGCACTTTAAACGTGTTTCCTCTCTTGTGGAACGTACTCTCTTTGTTTCTTTGCCCGTTTTACACACAATTGTGCGCACACAGCGCAGGATACTGTAATGGGCGTCTTTTCATCTCGGCCTCCTGAAGCCCCGCCCACACATTTGAACATGTGACGGTGTAACTTTATTTAGAAAGTCCCAAAACAAACGTGCATCCTGTCTCCTGAAGTCGAGGCCCATTGTTTCCAGAACTGTGCTTGTTGGTAACGGTCCCGTATTGTCCTATTTTTCAACAGAATAACTAAACCGGTCCTTTGTCTTCATGTTGGAATTTGGGCACTTCAGTAAGCCTCCGCCCTCATTATTTATTCACAGTCTCACATCCAACAAAGTAACATTAAAGGAGCTGTTTTCAACCTTTAGCGCGGTGCTTCTCAAACCTTTTTCACCAAACAGCACCTCAGAAAACACTTGGCTCTCCAACTACCACCATAATGACCAACGTTAAAATACAGTAGCCGAGTAGGCCTAAGTATTCATTAAAACAAGGCTGAGGTTTTATCCAACAAGTACAGTACAGGCCAAAAGTTTGGACACACCTTCTCATTCAATGCGTGTTCTTTATTTACATTGTAGATTGTCACATCAAAACTATGAATGAACACATGTGGAGTTATGTACTTAACAAAAAAAGGTGAAATAACTGAAAACATGTTTTATACTATAGTTTCTTCAAAATAGCCACCCTTTGCTCTGATTACTGCTTTGCACACTCTTGGCATTCTCTCCATGAGCTTCAAGCACACCTGTGAAGTGAAAACATTTTGAAGCTCATCAAGAGAATGCCAAGAGTGTGCAAAGCAGTAATCAGAGCAAAGGGTGGCTATTTTGAAGAAACTAGAAAGTTAATTGGCAACACTAAATTGGCCCTAGAGTGTGAATGTGAGTGTGAATGTTGTCTGTCTATCTGTGTTGGCCCTGTGAATGAGGTGGTGACTTGTCCAGGGTGTACCCCGCCTTCCGCCCGATTGTAGCTGAGATAGGCTCCAGCGACCCCGAAGGGAATAAGCGGTAGAAAATGGATGGATGGATAGAATACAAAACATGTTTTCAGTTATTTCACCTTTTTTTGTTAAGTACATAACTCTACATGTGTTCATTCATAGTTTTGATGTGACAACCTATAATGTAAATAGTCATGAAAATAAAGAAAACGCATTGAACTTTTGGCCTGTACTGTATATTTAATATTTTAGCACACCGTTTGAACAGTAACACTGTGTTTGAATCAGGGGCGCCGAAAAGGGGGGGTAAAGGAGACGGATTCTAGGGGCCCATGATGGAGGGGGGCCCAGAGAGGCCCCTAATGATGATGAAATTATAATACAGAAAAAATAATGACACTGTGTTGGGGGCCCTGTAAAGATTATTTTCATGGGGCCCAAAATCCCTAGCGGCGCCCCTGGTTTGGATATTCAGTGAAGTGACAGAAACATTGCAATAGAAAGTACTACAAACAACTACAATAGTTCTATGAAGTAACGTAATCATAATGCACAGTATTTACCTTGGAGGGTGAACTTCGACGATATCTCTGCTTCTCCGTCAAACACACGTTCAGCATCTTTTTCATATTTTCATAGATACATGTCCGCCGTTGAGATATAATTTTAACATTCTAGGCCACCATCAGTCATGTTTTTGATGATTTTTTTTTTCTCAATTCCTTGATTATTATCCACTTCTTCTTCTTTTCAGCACTGTCCTTCACACTCACTTTTTTCCTTCCCGTGGTTGGAAAAACAAAGCAATGTCCATCTCTAGCTATGAACTAATGCTAGCGAATAAAACCGGATGTTCTGGTCGAATATCTTGGCGAATGGCGGGGATGCTCCAATTTTTGATTGCAACCTAAAGTATAACAATTAGCCAAGAGACTGCTCTTATCTCAAAACACAAATGTGTGCACTCTTAAGTTGAGGTGCCACATAACACATAGTCACTCTTGCTTTTAGAGGAACTTGTTATTGGTGTGACCTCACTGGCCACTGGAGCCACATAATTGTCTTGATGGAAGATGAGAGGAAATGCACTTGAAGTGTAGCGCCGCACCAGACAAGCCATCAGGAACTAATCGAACAAACGACTTTAGTTGAGATAAAACATGTGACCACACACACACACACACACACACACACACACACACACACACACACACACACACACACACACACACACACACACACACACACACACACACACACACACACACACACACACACACAGGCAAGCGGTTTTAATCTGCAGTGTGTGACTGGGCTGCGGAGCAAGACAAGATGTTTCAGTTTGGCGATGTACGCTCTGCTCCTGGAAGGTTTGGTCGTGCGCTTCTTAAGTGCACCTGTGTGACCTTGTGCCCTCTTATTGTGGCAAATATTCAAATAACAATGCCATTTGTTTGTGCTGTAAATGTTTAAATTTGTGGCGATACGGTTTTAAAGCTATTCTAAAATACATTTTCTGACCAGAAAACCTTGCCAACATCTCCCCAAACTTGTCACAAAACTTTTGTGATGCAATTTTTTTTGTCAATTACAGTTCTTATGGTAGTAACCATTATAGTTTTTATGTTATTAACATGTTATTATTGATAACCAGCTTGATAACGTATTAAAATTTCCCCGAACTTGTTTCAAATGTTTTTGCTGCAAATTTTCCTTTGTCCAACTATTATATTTTTTATGTTATTAAGTATTATAGTTCTTATGTTATTAACTATTATAGTTCTTATGTTTAACTATTATAGTTCTTATGTTTAACTATTATAGTTCTTATGTTTAACTATTATAGTTCTTATGTTATTAACTATTATAGTTCTTATGTTACTATTATAGTTCTTATGTTTAACTATTATAGTTTTCAGCACAAAAGTAGCACAAATGTTTGGGACAAGTTTAGGGAGATTTTGACAAGGTGGGGTGGGGGGCTGTTTATGAATAATACCACCTTAATAAAATAAAAACTACAATAATAGCATAAAAACTATAATAGTTAGACAAAAAGTTTTTCCCGCACAAAAGTAGCACAAACGTTTGGGACAAGTTTAGGGAGATTCTGACAAGGTGGGGTGGGGGGCTGTTTATGAATAATACCACCTTAATAACATAAAAACTGCAATTATAACATAAAAACTAATAGTTAAAGAAAAAGTTTTTCAGCACAAAAGTAGCATAAATGTTTGGCATAAGTTTAGGGGGATTTTGACATGGTGGGGTGGGGGACTGTTTATGAATAATACCACCTTAATAATATAAAAACTACAATAACAGCATAGAAACTATAATAGTTAGACAAAAAGTTTTCCCCGCACAAAAGTAGCACAAACGTTTGGGACAAGTTTAGGGAGATTATGACAAGGTGGGGTGGGGGGCTGTTTATGAATAATACCACCTTAATAACATAAAAACTACAATAATAACATAAAAACTATAATAGTTAGACAAAAGTTTTTCAGCACAAAAGTAGCATAAATGTTTGGCATAAGTTTAGGGAGATTTTGACATGGTGGGGTGGGGGACTGTTTATGAATAATACCACCTTAATAATATAAAAACTACAATAATAGCATAGAAACTATAATAGTTAGACAAAAAGTTTTTCCCGCACAAAAGTAGCACAAACGTTTGGGACAAGTTTAGGGAGATTATGACAAGGTGGGGTGGGGGGCTGTTTATGAATAATACCACCTTAATAACATGAAAACTACAATAATAACATAAAAACTATAATAGTTAGACAAAAGTTTTTCAGCACAAAAGTAGCACAAATGTTTGGGACAAGTTTAGGGAGATTCTGACAAGGTGGGGTGGGGGGCTGTTTATGAATAATACCACTTTAATAACGTAAAAACTGCAATTATAACATAAAAACTAATAGTTAAAGAAAAAGTTTTTCACCACAAAAGTAGCACAAATGTTTGGGATAAGTTTAGGGAGATTTTGACAAGGTGGGGTGGGGGGCTGGTTATGAATAATACCACCTTAATAACATACAAACTACAATAATAACATAAAAACTATAATAGACAAAAGTATTTTCCGCACAAAAGTAGCACAAACGTTTGGGACAAGTTTAGGGAGATTTTGACAAGGTGGGGGGCTGGTTATGAATAATACCACCTTAATAACATACAAACTACAATAATAACATAAAAACTATAATAGTTAGACAAAAGTTTTTTCCGCACAAAAGTAGCACAAACGTTTGGGACAAGTTTAGGGAGATTTTGACAAGGTGGGGAGGGGGGCTGTTTATGAATAATACCACCTTAATAAAATAAAAACTACAATAATAGCATAAAAACTATAATAGTTAGACAAAAAGTTTTTCCTGCACAAAAGTAGCACAAACGTTTGGGACAAGTTTAGGGAAATTTTGACAAGGTGGGGTGGGGGGCTGTTTATGAATAATACCACCTTAATAACATAAAAACTACAATAATAACATAAAAACTATAATAGTTAGACCAAAGTTTTTCAGCACAAAAGTAGCACAAACGTTTGGGACAAGTTTAGGGAGATTTTGACAAGGTGGGGTGGGGGGCTGTTTATGAATAATACCACCTTAATAACATAAAAACTACAATAATAACATAAAAACTATAATAGTTAGACAAAAGTTTTTCAGCACAAAAGTAGCACAAACGTTTGGGACAAGTTTAGGGAGATTTTGACAAGGTGGGGTGGGGGGGCTGTTTATGAATAATACCATGTTAGTAACCTAAAAACTGCAATAATAACATAAAAACTATAATAGAGAAAAAGTTTTTCAGCACAAAAGTAGCACAAACGTTTTGGACAAGTTTAGGGAGATTTTGACAAGGTGGGGTGGGGGGCTGGTTATGAATAATACACCCTTAATAACATAAAAACTACAATAATAACATAAAAACTATAATAGTTAGATAAAAGTTTTTCAGCACAAAAGTAGCACAAACGTTTGGGACAAGTTTAGGGAAATTTGGACAAGGTGGGGTGGGGGGCTGTTTATGAATAATACGATGTTAGTAACCTAAAAACTGCAATAATAACATAAAAACTATAACAGTTAGAGAAAAAGCTTTTCAGCACAAAAGTAGCACAAACGTTTGGGACAAGTTTAGGGAGATTTTGACAAGGTGGGGTGGGGGGTGGGGGCTGTTTATGAATAATACCATGTTAGTAACCTAAAAACTGCAATAATAACATAAAAACTATAATAGAGAAAAAGTTTTTCAGCACAAAAGTAGCACAAACGTTTTGGACAAGTTTAGGGAGATTTTGACAAAGTGGGGTGGGGGGCTGGTTATGAATAATACCATGTTAGTAACCTAAAAACGGCAATAATAACATAAAAACTATAACAGTTAGAGAAAAAGCTTTTCAGCACAAAAGTAGCACAAACGTTTGGGACAAGTATAGGGAGATTTTGACAAGGTGGGGTGGGGGGCTGTTTATGAATAATACCACCTTAATAACATGAAAACTACAATAATAACATAAAAATTATAATAGTTAAAGAAAAAGTTTTTCAGCACAAAAGTAGCACAAACGTTTGGGACAAGTTTAGGGAGATTCTGACAAGGTGGGGTGGGGGGCTGTTTATGAATAATACCACCTTAATAACATACAAACTACAATGATAACATAAAAACTATAATAGTTAGACAAAAAGTTTTTCAGCACAAAAGTAGCACAAACGTTTGGGACAAGTTTAGGGAAATTTTGACAAGGTGGGGTGGGGGGCTGTTTATGAATAATACCACCTTAATAACATGAAAACTACAATAATAACATAAAAATTATAATAGTTAAAGAAAAAGTTTTTCAGCACAAAAGTAGCACAAACGTTTGGGACAAGTTTAGGGAGATTTTGACAAGGTGGGGTGGGGGGGCTGTTCATGAATAATACCACTTTAATAAAATAAAAACTGCAATTATAACATAAAAACTAATAGTTAAAGAAACAGTTTTTCAGCACAAAAGTAGCACAAATGTTTGGGACAAGTTTAGGGAGATTTTGACTAGGTGGGGTGGGGGAGCTGATTATGAATAATACCACCTTAATAACATACAAACTACAATAATAACATACAAACTATAATAGTTAGACAAAAGTTTTTCCCGCACAAAAGTAGCACAAATGTTTGGGACAAGTTTCGGGAGATTCTGACAAGGTGGGGTGGGGGGCTGTTTATGAATAATACCACCTTTAATAACATAAAAACTGCAATTATAACATAAAAACTAATAGTTAAAGAAAAAGTTTTTCAGCACAAAAGTAGCACAAACGTTTTGGAGAAGTTTAGGAAGATATTGACAAGGTGGGGTGGGGGGCTGTTTATGAATAATACCACCTTGATAACATAAAAACTACAATAATAACATAAAAACTATAATAGTTGGACAAAAAGTTTTTCCCGCACAAAAGTAGCACAAACGTTTGGGACAAGTTTAGGGAGATTCTGACAAGGTGGGATGGGGGGCTGTTTATGAATAATACCACCTTTAATAACATAAAAACTGAAATTATAACATAAAAACTAATAGTTAAAGAAAAAGTTTGTCAGCACAAAAGTATCACAAATGTTTTGGACAAGTTTAGGGAAATTTTGACAAGGTGGGGTGGGGGGCTGGTTATGAATAATACCACCTTAATAACATACAAACTACAATAATAACATAAAAACTATAATAGTTAGACAAAAGCTTTTCCCGCACAAACGTAGCACAAACGGTTGGGACAAAATTGGGGAGATTTGGACAAGTTGGGGGGGGGGGGTCTGGTTATGAGTGATAAAACGTTAACATAAAAATTATAATAGACAGAAAAAAGTTTGCAGCACAAACAAAGAGAAACAATTTGGGGAGATTTTGACAAAGTGGAGGGGCTGGTTATGAATAACATGTTAGAAACAAAAAAACTATCATTGTTAATAACATAAAAGCTATAATAGTTAGACAAAAAAAAATTGCAGCTCAAATGTTTGGGACAAGTTAGGAGAGATCATGACAAGTTGAGGTCCTGGTTATGAATGATAAAAACGATAATAACATAAAAACTATGATAGTTGGACAAAACATTTTGCAGCACCAATGATTGGCAGTGTTATTTTAATATTTGCAGTGAAAAGGTGTCACCTACACGCAGGTTTTCAACACACCGCCACAACACCAAGCAGACCAGAGACCTTGATGGAAGTTAGCCTTTATGCTAATCATTAGCCGGCTTAAAGGGGTCACCTGAGTGCACGTGGGAATGTTTGCACGTTAGCCTGCGCTTACGGAACTGTGCTGCCCACACTTCTTCTTCATGCAGCGTGGAGGTGCAGGAGCTTCCTGTTCTCCATGGCAACATCGTAGATAATAGTCATCGGAATTTGTGCACACACACATTCATTGCCATCAGTCACTACAGCACAACTTCTTTGGATCGCTGTTGGCGAACAGGATTACAATAACAACTACATGAAGAGGTAGCAAGTGGGTGTGGAAAGAAGCAACTACCCTTTAAGGATTAGGATGCATTCATTTTTCACTTAAATGCTCTAATTATAGCCGGGGTGTTTATTCACCTAATCCGCAAAGAGTACAGGGTGTCAAATTAGCATTATTAACCATGAATAAACATGGGAAGCAAAACAAATATGCCTAGAGCTCCAAATGAACTTTTTGTATTTTTTTCACAGGGAAAACTGTCACCAAAAAGTCACTTTTTGTTTTTAATCGATGTCATTACTCGCAGAAGAATTCTTACACAGTACATCAACTTAGGAGCTGGACCGGTTCTTCATTGGATCTTAAATCGACGTCTTTGAATTCAATTCAATCGGTGCCTGCCCCCAAAATAGCAGAATTTTAACATGAAACATGCCTTTTAAAAAGAAAAACTAACTTTTAGAGAATAAATATTGTATAAAAACAATACAATAGAATGTAGTACCAACAAGTACTGTAGTTTTAAGAGTAATGTATGTACAGTAAGGGGCGGCATGGCGTAGTGGGTAGAGCGGCCGTGCCAGAAGCCTGAGGGTTGCAGGTTCGCTACCCGCCTCTTGACATTCAAATCGCTGCCATTGTGTCCTTGGGCAGGACACTTCACCCTTGCCCCCGGTGCCACTCACACTAGTGAATGAATGATGAATGAATGATAGGTGGTGGTCGGAGGGGCCGTAGGCGCAAACTGGCAGCCTCGCTTCAGTCAGTCTACCCCAGGGCAGCTGTGGCTACGAATGTAGCTTACCACCACCAGGTGTTAATGATTGATGGGTTCCCACTTCTCTGTGAGCACTTTGAGTATCTAATAATTGAAAAGCTTTATATAAAATCTAATCCATTATTATTATTATTATTATTACAGTATTATCTTGGAGAGTGGACTTCTGCGGTATCTCCTTCCAGCTGCTTCGCCGTCAAATACACCATCAGCAGCTTTTTCATATTTTCATGAATTCATATCCGCTGTTGAGATATCATTTTAACATCCTAAATCATTCTGCTTCAGTACGAGCTTCGCCAAGTTGGCGACCCGGCCATGTTTGCTGCTTTAATTCAATGAATATCATCCGCTTCTTCGTCTCAGTACTGTCCTTTACACTCACTTTCTTCCTCTCTATGGTCGAAAAAACGAAGCGATGTCGATCTCTAGCTATAGACTAAAGCTAACGAGTAAGACCAGATGTTTTGGGGGGATCTTACGGGGTTTACTGAGACATTTGCAACGGCAAATAATAGTATGCTCGTAACTCTCATTTTTGCTTGCAACTTAAAGCATAGCAATTAGCAGGGAGGCAGCTCTTATCTCAAAACACTCTTAAGTTGGGGCACTCTTACAATAATTAATTATAGTGTAATACTTATAGTGTTAAACTCGTTTTTACTGAGGGCCACATCACAATTATGGCTGCCTTCTGAGGGCCGCATGTAACAGTAAATATACGAATTTGCCTATGCATTTGATTATTCTATATTCTTTTTTTAAACGTACACTTTAAAAATATAATCTGGAGATTTTACAATAAAAACAGCTCAGTCAACTCAGTCACAGGAATTTTACTGTAAAAAAAAATATATACATATATATCTATACACACAAATTTTCTCTTTTGTAAAATATTACATAAATGTACTACTATTTTTTTTATTGTGGCAATTGAGCTGCCAGTTTTTTTAAAGTAAAAAAATAATATGGCACCGTTTTTCAATTTACAGTAAAAAAACTGGCAACTCAGTCACAGAAATCTTACTGTAAAAGAAAAATATATATATATACCTATATATATATACTATGTATATATTTTTTTTTACAGTTTTTTACAGCATTTTACTGTAAATTCAAAAATACTGTTACTGTAAAATTTTTTTGTAACATATTACTTTAAATGGAAAAAACAGTACTACTGTTTTTTTTTTATTGTGGCAAATGGCATTTGAGCTGCCAGTTTGTTTTTTTTCGTAAAAAACAAAAATTACACCGTTGTTCCATTTCCAGTAAAAAAAACTGGCAACTCAGTCACAGAAATGTTACTGTAAAAAGTATATATATATATATATATATATATATATATATATATATAGACACATATGTTTTTTTTATTTTATTTTTTACAGCATTTTAGTGTAAATTAAAAAAGAACCACTGTTTTTTTAACGAGTAAAAAATTGGCAAGTTAGTCGCCAGAAGTTTGCTGTAAACATTTTTTGTAACATTTTACTTTAAATGGAAAAAACAGTCCTACCTGGTTTTTTTTTTTTATAGTGGCAATTGAACTGACCGTTTTTCCATGTACAGTAAAAAACAACAACCTGGCAACTCAGTCACAGGAATTTTACTGTAAAAAAAAGATATACATATGTATCTATACACACATATTTGTATTTTTTTAAAACATTTTTTACAGCATTTGTCCTGTAAATTGAAAAACAGTACCACTGTTTTTTTTACGAGTAAAAAACTGGCATGTTAGTCGCCAGAAATTTACTGTAAATTGTTTTTTGTAACATATTACTTTAAATGGAAAAAAACAGTACTACTATTTTTTTTTATTGTGGCAAGTGAACTGCCAGTTTTTTTGATCATAAAAAACAAATATGGCACCGTTTTTCCATTTCCAGTAAAAAAAAACTGGCAACTCAGTCACAGGAATTTTACTGTAAAAAGTGTATATATATATATATATATATATATATGTGTATATATATATATATATATATATATATATATATGTATGTATATATATATATGTGTATATATATGTATATTATATATATATATATATATATATATATATATATATGTATGTATTTAAAACATTTTTTTTACAGCATTTTACTGTAAATTGAAAAACAGTACCACTGTTTTTTTAACGAGTAAAAATTTGGCAAGTTCGTCGCCAGAATTTTCCTGTAAACATTTTTTGTAACATATTACTTTAAATGGAAAAAACAGTACTACTGTTTTTGTTTTTTTTGTGGCAATTGAGCTGACGGTTTTTTTTTATATCGTAAAAAACAATAATGGCACTGTTTTTCCATTTCCAATTAAAAAAAAAAACCTGGCAACTCAGTCACAGGAATTTTACTGTAAAAAAAAATATATATATATACATACACATCTATACACACATTTGTATTTTAAAAATTTTTTTTTACAGCATTTTCCTGTAAATTGAAAAACAATACCAATGTTTTTTACGTGTAAAAAACTGGCAAGTTAGTCGCCAGTAAAATAAACTGAAATTTTTTTTTCATATTAATTTAAATGGAAAAAACAGTACTACTATTTTTTTTAATTGTGGCAAGTGAACTGCCGATTTTTTTGATCGTAAACAACAAATATGGCACCGTTTTTCCATTTCCAGTAAAAACTGGCAACTCAGTCACAATAATTTTACTGTAAAAAGTATATATATATATATATATATATATATATATATATATATATATATATATATATATATATATATACATTTGTGTTCTTGTCTCTCATAATGATTGTGAACGATAGGCAAAATTCCCCCCCCAAAAAGTGCAGTTCTCCTTTAAGTTTGACACCTGTGACTGAGAAAATAAGTTGGCCCCTCCTGCTCTGCCTTCTTATATGTGGGAGACCAGGTGCGATGTAATGTGGTTGTGAGCTTGGGGGAACAGGTAGTGCTAAATGTATTTGTGGCGGGCCACCGCAGTTAACCAGTGTTGGAAATCGCGCTAAGGAGAAAACTGCTCAGTCAGCATTAACAGAACACTGATTTTGTGTGTGCGTGTGCGTGTGCGTGTGCGTGTGCGTGTGCGTGTGTGTCTCTCTCTCTCTTCCCTGCAGTCATTATCCCAAAACATCCTTCACCACTGTGACCGACACTCCAGAGAATCTGAGACTGAGGCAGCAGAGCGAGCTGCAGAGCCAGGTGAGCGCTCCGCTTCCTCTCCTGTCAGCTGCATGTCACATGATGCCGTGCAGCAGCCCTTCTCAAATAGTGATGTGTGACCCAAGGAACATGCTTTATCAGTATCATGCTTCAAAAAGCTGTGCACTGCAAAATGCGCTCATTGTCGCCATTAATCCCGACTTCCTCGTTTTGATTCAAATAAAAATCAGCACAAATTGCTTTATTCATTTTTGTTTTGTAGGTTAGAGTGTTTAATATATCAACTTGAATTTATTATTGTTCATTGAGTGATTAAATTTTTCAGTATCAAATGGTTCAAGTTTGGGTTTTAAGGGTTTCCCGTTAATGTAACTGATGGTGGCACACCTCCACGGCAAAATCATAACTAGAGGTGTCCGATAATGGCTTTTTTGCCGATATCCGATATTCCGATATTGTCCAACTCTTAATTACCGATTCCGATATCAACCGATACCAATATATACAGTTCTGGAATTAACACATTATTATGCCTAACTTTGTTGTGATGCACCGCTGGATGCATTAAACAATGTAACAAGGTTTTCCAAAATAAATCAACTCAAGTTATGGAAAAAAGTGCCAACATGGCACTGCCATATTTATTATTGAAGTCACAAAGTGCATTATTTTTTTTAACATGCCTCAAAACAGCAGCTTAGAATTTGGGACATGCCCTCCCTGAGAGGGCAGGAGGAGGTTGAGGTGGGCGGGGTTAAGGTGTGGGGGGGTAGGGGGTAGCGAGCGGTGTATATTGTAGCATCCCGGAAGAGTTAGTGCTGCAAGGGGTTCTGGGTATTTGTTCTGTTGTGTTTACGTTGTGTTACGGTGGGGATGTTCTCCCAAAATGTGTTTGTCATTTTTGTTTGGTGTGGGTTCACAGTGTGGCGTATATTTGCCTTTGAATTCCTCCTAAGTCTATAACAAGATCTGATAGCTCAGTTACAGTATTATTACCAAATCTGTGTTATAAGTGTTTTATGTTGCACGATTGCACCAAGAAAAATTCCTAGTTTGTGAACCCGTTCTCAGACAATGGCAATAAAACTATTCTGATTCTGATTGTTTTTACGGCCACCCTCAGTGTGACCTGTATGGCTGTTGACCAAGTATTTTATGATGATGTCATGGTGACCACACCTCCTAACCACTCCCCCCACTGCTACAGTTCTCTTGACCCTAAAAAAAAAATGGTTATCATAACGATTTTTTTTCAAAGAGTACTGGCCAAAAGTTTGGACACACTCTTTATTTTCATGACTCTTTACATTGTAGGTTGTCACATCAAAACTATGAATGAACACATGTGGAGTTATGTACCTAACAAAAAAAGGTGAAATAAGTGAAAACATGTTTTATATTCTAGTTTCTTCAAAATAGCCACCCTTTGCTCTGATTACTGCTTTGCACACTCTTGGCATTCTCTCCATGAGCTTCAAGCACACCTGTGAAGTGAAAACCATTTCAGGTGACTACTTCTTGAAGCTCGTCGAGAGAATGCCAAGAGTGTGCGAAAAAGTAATCAAAGCAAGGAAGAGCATAAAAATAAAAAAGTATATATATATATATATATATATATATATATATATATATATATATATATATATATATATATATATATATATATATATATATATATATCTCCATCCATCTTCTTCCGCTTATCCGAGGTCGGGTCGCGGGGGCAGCAGCCTAAGCAGGGAAGCCCAGACTTCCCTCTCCCCAGCCACTTCGTCCAGCTCTTCCTGTGGGACCCCGAGGCGTTCCCAGGCCAGCCGGGAGACATAGTCTTCCCAACGTGTCCTGGGTCTTCCCCGCGGCCTCCTACCGGTCGGACGTGCCCTAAACACCTCCCTAGGGAGGCGTTCGGGTGGCATCCTGACCAGATGCCCGAACCACCTCATCTGGCTCCTCTCGATGTGGAGGAGCAGCGGCTTTACTTTGAGCTCCTCCCGGATGGCAGAGCTTCTCACCCTATCTCTAAGGGAGAGCCCCGCCACCCGGCGGAGGAAACTCATTTCGGCCGCTTGTACCCGTGATCTTGTCCTTTCGGTCATAACCCAAAGCTCATGACCATAGGTGAGGATGGGAACGTAGATCGACCGGTAAATTGAGAGCTTTGCCTTCCGGCTCAGCTCCTTCTTCACCACAACGGATCGATACAGCGTCCGCATTACTGAAGACGCCGCACCGATCCGCCTGTCGATCTCACGATCCACTCTTCCCCCACTCGTGAACAAGACTCCGAGGTACTTGAACTCCTCCACTTGGGGCAAGATCTCCTCCCCAACCCGGAGATGGCAATCCACCCTTTTCCGGGCGAGAACCATGGACTCGGACTTGGAGGTGCTGATTCTCATCCCAGTCGCTTCACACTCAGCTGCGAACCGATCCAGTGAGAGCTGAAGATCCTGGCCAGATGAAGCCATCAGGACCACATCATCTGCAAAAAGCAGAGACCTAATCCTGCAGCCACCAAACCAGATCCCCTAAACGCCTTGACTGCGCCTAGAAATTCTGTCCATAAAAGTTATGAACAGAATCGGTGACAAAGGGCAGCCTTGGCGGAGTCCAACCCTCACTGGAAACATGTCCGACTTACTACCGGCAATGCGGACCAAGCTCTGGCACTGATCATACATATATATATATATATATATATACTTTTTTATTTTTATATCTGGCAAATTCATGCACTTTAAATATTTTCTGTTACAATCTAAAAGAGCTATGTAGTTTATATATATATATATATATATATTTTTTTTTTTAAGGGTTGTACGGTATACCGGTATTAGTATAGTACCGCGATACTAGAGGAGCGTGTTCGGCAGTGCACAATCACAGAGTACTTACAAGCAGACACAGTGTGTAGACAGAAAAGGGAGAACGGACGCATTTTGGCTTAAAAACTGGCAATAAAGGTGAAGTTATAACACTGAAACGCCCTCAGGAAGACGTCCATCCGCCGTCGGCAGTGTTTTAGCTACTTCTAAATCACTAATCCTCGCCTCCGTGGCGACAAATAAAGTAAGTTCCTTACAAGTATCATCCCTGCAGGACGAGGAATAGCTAAACATGTTTCACTACACACCGTAGCTCACCGGCGTCAAAATGTAAACAAACGCCATTGGTGGATCCACACCTGACCTCCACTGTAATGATACAATAGCGTATCTAGTTGATACTACTATGATTACGTCGATATTTTTTGGTATCACAACATCTTCTTTCGTTTAAAAAAAATTTATATTATGTTTGTAAACTCAGGAAATATGTCCCTGGACTTTGAATATGACCAATGTATGATCCTGTAACTACTTGGTATCGAATTGATACCTAAATTTGTGGTATCATCCAAAACCAATGTAAAGTATCAAAGAAGAGAAGAATAAGTGATTATTACATTTTAACATTACAGAAATGAACTGAGAAGCACTGCCATACAGGTGTAGCGACTTGACTCCGCCCCCCCTTTTGCCACCTGCAGGTGAAGTACAAGAAAGACTTTGAGGAGAGCAAAGGCCGAGGCTTCAGCATCGTGTCCGACACGCCGGAGATGCAGCGACTTAGACGCACACAGGAGCAGATCAGTAACGTATGGACACACACAAACACACACACACACACACACACTGTTTGTGTACGTTTGTGTTAAAATGTATGAGTGTGATTTGGTGCACTTTTTGTCAGTGAGCACACCCACACACACACACACACACACACACACACACACACACACACACACACACACACACACACACACACACACACACACTCACACGCACAAAGAAGTGGCCCCTGTGACCTTTGAACCTCTGACAGCAGCATAAACGTGTTCGCTAACTAGCGGGCTTTTCCTCTCATCTCTGACCTCGCCGTGAAGAGGAGGGAGGGACGTGGGAGGATGAAGAGGCAGATATGGTGGGCGAATGGGAGAATGGTGTCAGTAGAACGTTACGTAACAATCGTGTGTGTGTGTGTGTGTGTGTGTGTGTGTGTGTGTGTGTGTGTGTCTGTGTCTGTGCTTCCTGCTGCAAAATATCTTAGGTAACAAAATGTGTGAAACGTGTCGAGAGAGTTGGAGTGACGACTTTTTTGGGGTGGATGTGACGTTTGTGAATTTGTTAGCGACATCTAAAAGGGTGAAACTTCTAGACGGATGATGAAGACAGCCGTCGCCTCTCTGGAGGGCTTAGAGCAGGGGTGTCCAAAGTGCAGCCATTTGGGGCCCGCAGCAAGGTTTTTTAATGGCCTGTGGCACCATCTAAAATGACTATTAAAAAAATGTAAAAGTAGAATTAGAGATGTCTGATTTTTGGACTGTCGATGTTATCGGCCGATAAATGCTTTAAAATGTAATATCGGAAATTATCGGTATCGGTTTCAAAATTATCGGTATCGGTTTCAGAAAGTAAAATGTATGACTTTTTAAAACGCCGCTGTGTACACGGACGTAGGGAGAAGTACAGAGCGCCAATAAACCTTAAAGGCACTGCCTTTGCGTGCCGGCCCAATCACATAATATATGCGGCTTTTACATACACACAAGTGAATGCATAGTATACTTGGTCAACAGCCATACAGGTCACACTGAGGGTGGCAGTATAAACAACTTTAACACTGTTACAAATATGCGTCACACTGTGAACCCACACCAAACAAGAATGACAAACACATTTCGGGAGAACATCCGCACCGTAACACAACATAAACACAACAGAACAAATACCCAGAACCCCTTGCAGCACTAACTCTTCCGGGACGCTACAATATACAGCCCCGCTACTCCCTACCCCTCACCGCCCCCCCAACCCCACCCACCTCAACCTCCTTATGCTCTCTCAGAGAGAGCATGTCCCAAGTTCCAAGCTGCTGTTTTGAGGCATGTTAAAAAAAATAATGCACTTCGTGACTTCAATAATAAATATGGCAGTGCCATGTTGGCATTTTTTTCCATAACTTGAGTTGATTTATTTTGGAAAACCTTGTTACATTGTTTAATGCATCCAGCGGGGCATCACAACACAATTAGGCATAATAATGTGTTAATTCCACGACTGTATATATATCGGTATCGGTTGATATCGGAATCTGTAATTAAGAGTTGGACAATATCGGAATATCGGATATCGGCAAAAAAGCCATTATCGGACACCTCTAAGTCGAATACCACAGCAAATAAGTGAAATGTAACGAGAAAAAGTTGAAAAGTTGACTCTAATAACACAAAAGTGTTTTTTTCTTTAAAACGGTCATTACTCAAAAAATATTAATGAATCAAAATCAATGTTAGGAATTATTGACCTATTAAAGGCTCCAATTATTATTATTAATTATTATTCACATCAGTATTTCCACTTTTAAATATTTTAAGGGGGAAATATTGCAAAGTGTGTGTGTTCGCCATACAAAAAGCTAAGGTTTCTACGACAAAAAGAGCATAAGACAGACAAATAAATTACTATTAAAAATAATTAAACAAATGGATGGATCTGAAGCTGAAGTGTTGAAAGAAAAACACAATGTATGTCTTATTTTGAACACCTTATTAGTGGGTTCCTTTTGCATCCCCAATAAAAAAATTTTTAAAGACTGTCATTGCTCAAAAAAACAAAAAAAAACATAAAATGTATGATATTATGACTTATTGACCTATTTAAGGCTCAAATTACTCTACATCAAATATTCCACTTTAACATTTTTTTGGAGGGAAATAAAAGCATAAAAAAACAGTGTTTTGACAGAAACAGCATAAGACATAAAAAAAAAAGATAAATAATACCTTTATATCGACAGATAGGCCTGAAGTTAATCTAGAGATTTAAGTGGCGAATAGAAAAAAAAAGATTAAAAAATATTACTTATTTTTTAAATTTTCATGACTGAGACCCTTCTGGGTCCCCAGGACTAAATTTGAAAAAAAAGGTACTGTATTGGTTTTGAAAATGAAATATATAAAAATGGCGCTCGCATGCTTTGTTTTTTCAGTGTGCGGCCTTCAGTGGAAACAGTTAGGACACCCCTGGCTGAGAGTGACCACGCGTTATGTGTATATATATGTATGTGTATGTGTGTATATATATGTATGTGTATATATATATGTATGTGTATATATGTGTGTATATATGTATGTGTATATATATGTATATATATATGTGTGTATATATGTGTGTGTATGTATGTATGTATGTATATATATATATATATATATATATGTATATATATGTCTTAATAAGGTTATCCAAAAAATAGTGCTCGATACCGTAGTAGAGCGCAATATATGTATGTGTGGGAAAAAAATCACAAGACTATTTCATCTCTACAGGCCTGTTTCATGAGGGGGGGTACCCTCAATCATCAGGATGATTGAGGGTACCCCCCCTCATGAAACAGGCCTGTAGAGATGAAATAGTCTTGTGATTTTTTTCCCACACATACATATATGTATATATATATATATATATATATATATATATATATGTATATAAATATATATATATGTATATAAATATATATATATGTATATATATGTGTGTGTATATATATATATATGTATATATATATATATATGTGTGTATATATATATATATATATATATATGTATATATGTATATATATGTATGTATGTATGTATATATATATATATATATATATATGTATATATATACGTATATATATGTGTGTGTGTATATACAGGGTGTGTGTGTGTGTGTATATATACAGTGTGTGTATGTAGTATATATATACAGTACAGGCCACAAGTTTGGACACACTTTCTCATTCAATGCGTTTTCTTTATTTTCATGACTATTTACATTATAGATTGTCACTGAAGGCATCAAAGCTATGAATGAACACATGTGGAGTTATGTACTTAACAAAAAAAAGGTAAAATAACTGAAAACATGTTTTTTTTATTCTCGTTCCTTCAAAATAGCCACCCTTTGTGACCATAAATAGTATCATATGTCTATAGAATTGTTATAAGTGCACCTCTGCATAACAATGTATCCTACCCAGGATTTTGGTCTATTCGAGATTGTCGAACGGTCGCCACGGAGACCCGGTTAGCGTCCTCATAATGCATACAAGCTGTAGATGTTTTTGTTGAGCAGCGACAGATGGCCACCGGGTCCTGTTTACCTCGGCGGCCATCTGACGCCTCTTGTGAGCGGCAGAATACCTGCCGCCACTCCCCGCGGTTCTGGCAGCTCCCGGCGGCGACACGCTGCTGTGCGGACATCATTCTGTCCGCTTTGTGTTTGCTAACCTGCACACAGAGACACGATGGTCAACGTCAGGTGGGAATGGGTACCGGTCACATTTGAACCGATACGATACCAATTCCCGGTACCCGGGTTCTCAACTGTACCAATTTTTTTTTTGCGTGTTAATAAATGTCAATTGAGATATACCATTTAAAAATGAGCGGTTTATGATAACTTTAGTGTCCAGTTGTTATGTCTTATTTTTTTAATTACATTTGAGTCTCATTTGCAATGCAGTTGCACTTCCAAGACCTTAATTGGCAGTACTGTATTGGCTATCTACGCTATCTTGACTACCGAAGAAGTACCTTTTTCCAGAAAGCTGAATGGTTTATGTTGCGTCCTAAAAAGTGTTTGCACTGTACGTATTGTGTTTATCACACACCAGCTGTTTGATTGTAACTTTCATCTTAGTTGTAGTTTTCATTACCAAATTTGGAGGTGTTGGAAACGCCATGTAATGTAATGCTGATAGTAGCCTGTCAATGGCAAATCCAATATAAATTAGCATCAAGCTAGCGCATTGTTTTTCGTCTACCAAGCATACTTGCATTGTTGGTGTTGAAAATTGCAACATTACTTAGAGGGAGTTTGGCTGAGTCCGCCCTGAAGGCTGCTTGAGTGATCGTTTACGTCCTATGTGTCAAAGTTAAGGCCCGGGGGCCAACCTACTCAGTGGCCTAGTGGTTAGAGTGTCCGCCCTGAGATCGGTAGGTTGTGAGTTCAAACCTCATACCAAAGACTGTAAAAATGGGACCCATTACCTCCCTGCTTGGCACTCAGCATCAAGGGTTGGAATTGGGGGTTAAATCACCAAAAAATATTCCCAGGCGCGGCCACTGCTGCTGCTCATTGCTCCCCTCACCTCCCAGGGGGTGATCAAGGGTGATGGGTCAAATGCAGAGAATAATTTCGCCACACCTAGTGTGTGTGTGTGTGTGTGTGTGTGTGTGTGTGTGTGTGTGTGTGTGTGTGACAATCATTGGTACTTTAACTTTAACAGACCCGGCCCAAAAATGAATAATCTATGGCACCCGGCATGATATTTGATTAGTATTAGAACCAGCCCGCAGGCCACAGCCGCCTGCTGCTGTTTTGCACGCACTAATACTCCATCAGTGTTGGCGCTAAGAATGATCAAAATGGGGTCCCAGGGACCCCATCAAGTCATAAAAATGGGGTGCCACAGTAAATTTTTGGGGTCCCACTTTTTTGTAAGCGTTTTGAAAACAAATGATAAATGTATGCATTATCTTGTTATATCTCACATTCTATGTTGTGTTTTGGAAAAAGGTTGTCATAAATGTTACTTAATTCATTCAAAAAATAATACAAAAGAAAACAATTTTGTATGCATATGTAAATGTATTCAGTTATAAACATTCATTCACTTTCTTCGTTCCTTCATGGAATTAAACCAGGGGTGTCAAACGTACGGCCCGAGGGCCCAATCAGGCCCGCGAACAGGTTTTATCCGGCCCGCGGGATGAGTTTGCTAAGTATAAGAATTAACCTGAAATTTTTGAATGAAAGAAACAGCTGTTCTAAATATGTCCACTGGATGTCGCAATAGCAATTCTTTGTATATTTGTAGATGATGCTACATATGTACAAAATAAACCACATGATGTTAGTGCACCAGTCGAGGAAAACTACATAAATAACATACTGTAATTTGATTTTTATATAATTTTTTTTATCTTGATAGATTGAAAATTAACACCAATTGTCAGGCTTGTCACTGACAGTTTGGTTATGATTTGGTTTTTCCTCTGTTTTATTTCCTGTCAGCGCTCTTATTTTTGTTCAGTTTCCTGCTTGTCTCCCTGAGCGCTGTTTCCCCTCAGCTGCGGCTGATTGGCACCTGGCCACACCTGGTGTCAATCAGTCGGCTGCTATTTATACCTGCCTTGCCCTCCAGTCAGCGCTGTAGCATTGTAAGCTGTATGCTGTGGACTGTTTGCTGTATCTTGTGTGCAGCTTGCTGTCTTCTAGTTCCCCGTTTGCTGGTTCTTGTTCCCTGTTTCCAGTTTGCCTGTTTTTTCCTGAATTTTGGACTTTATATCATGTTTTCCTGCACCAAGCCTGCCGTCTCTGCATCTTGGGGTTCGTCACCACCCTATCCTGACACCAATGAGTTGACTGATGAACATTATCTCATAATTTACTCAGAAAAAATAAATATTGACAAATAAAGTACCGTATTTTTCGGACTATAAGTCGCAGTTTCTTTCATACTTTGGCCGGGGGTGCGACTTATACTCTGGAGCGACTTATGTGTGAAATTATTAACACATTACAGTAAAAAAAATCAAATATTATTTAGCTCATTCACGTAAGAGACTAGAGCAGGGGTCGGCAACCCAAAATGTTGAAAGAGCCATATTGGACCAAAAATACAAAAACAAATCTGTCTGGAGCCGCAAAAAAATAAAAGCCATATTACATACAGATAGTGTGTCATGAGATATAAATTGGATTAAGAGGACTTAAAGGAAACTAAATGACCTCAAATATAGCTACAAATGAGGCATTATGATGCAATATGTACATATAGCTAGCCTAAATAGCATGTTAGCATCGATTAGCTTGCAGTCATGCAGTGACCAAATATGTCTGATTAGCACTCCAACAAGTCAATAACATCAACAAAACTCACCTTTCATGCACCACCTTAAAAGTTTGGTGGACAAAATGAGACAGAAAAAGAAGTGGCATAAAACACGTCCTAGAAAGTCGGAGAAAGTTATACGTGTAAATAAACTACGGTGAGTTCAAGGACCGCCAAAATTAGTAGGACAAAACGGCGCTCGGCAAATACTCGAATCAGTGAAGCATGTTTAATACAAACAGTGTGCTTTATAACAATTAGGGAGGTTTGTGTCATGTTTGTCCTCCTACAGAAACCATATTAAAACAAAAAATAGATTTTTTTCCCCCTCATCTTTTTCCATTTTTCATACATTTTTGAAAAAGCTCCAGAGTGTCACTAGGGCGGCGCTAAAGACATGCGGCTCTAGAGCCGCGGGTTGCCGACCCCTGGACTAGACGTATAACATTTCATGGGATTTAGCGATTAGGAGTGACAGATTGTTTGGTAAACGTATAGCATGTTCTATATGTTATAGTTATTTGAATGACTCTTACCATAATATGTTACGTGGGTTCCCTCCGGGTACTCTGGCTTCCTCCCACCTCCAAAGACATGCACCTGGGGATAGGTTGATTGGCAACACTAAATTGGCCCTAGTGTGTGAATGTGAGTGTGAATGTTGTCTGTCTATCTGTGTTGGCCCTGCGATGAGGTGGCGACTTGTCCAGGGTGTACACCGCCTTCCGCCCGATTGTAGCTGAGATAGGCTCCAGCGCCCTCGCGACCCCAAAGGGAATAAGCGGTAGAAAATGGATGGATGGAACATACCAGGCACCTTCTCAGTTGGTTATTTATGCCTCATATAACGTACACTTATTCAGCCTGTTGTTCACTATTCGTTATTTATTTTAAATTGCCTTTCAAATGTCTATTCCTGGTGTTGGGTTTTATCAAATACATTTCCCCAAAAAATGTGATTTATACTCCAGTGCGACTTATATGTTTTTTTCCTTTGGCCGGTGCGACTTATACTCCGAAAAATACGGTATGTATACTATTAACCGCAACAAGTAATTGAAAAAAACCCAATATGATTTGTACAATTTCAGAATGACCTTATTCTATTTTAAAAAAAAGAAAACAATCTGAAGTTATCTTTATTTTTAGGTTATCGTGCCGTGATTTTGACACCCCTGGTCTAAACTTCACCGCTGCCAGTATTTTTTTCTATATTTTTATTGTGATATTTTCAGAATGTGTCTGTTCTATGTTTGGCCAAAGTAAGACAAAGAAAACAATCTGAAGTTGTCTTTATTTTTTAGTTTTAATGCCATGATTTTCGGGAAGTCCTGTGGGGAGTGCTCAGAGAGTATGGGGTATCAGACTGTCTGATTGTGGCGGTTCGCTCCCTGTATGATCAGTGTCAGAGCTTGGTCCGCATTGCCGGCAGTAAGTGGGACACATTTCCAGTGAGGAGGGTTGGACTCCGCCAATGCTGCCCTTTGTCACCGATTCTGTTCATAACTTTTATGGACAGAATTTCTAGGCGCAGTCAAGGCGTTGAGGGGATCCGGTTTGGTGGCTGCAGGATTAGGACTCTGCTTTTTGCAGATAATGTGGTCCTGATGGCTTCATCTGGCCAGGATCTTCAGCTCGCACTGGATCGGTTCGCAGCCGAGTGTGAAGCGACTGGGATGAGAATCAGCACCTCCAAGTTCGAGTCCATGGTTCTCGCCCGGAAAAGGGTGGAGTGCCATCTCCGGGTTGGGGAGGAGACCCTGCCCCAAGTGAAGGAGTTCAAGTACCTGGGAGTCTTGTTCAAGAGTGAGGGAAGAGTGGATCGTGAGATCGACAGGCGGATCGGTGCAGCGTCTTCAGTAATGCGGACGCTGTATCGATCCGTTGTGGTGAAGAAGGAGCTGAGCCGGAAGACAAAGGTCTCAATTTACCGGTCGATTTACGTTCCCGTCCTCACCTATGGTCATGAGCTTTGGGTTATGACCGAAAGGACAAGATCACGGGTACAAGCGGCCGAAATTAGTTTCCTCCGCCGGGTGGCGGGGCTCTCCCTTAGAGATAGGGTGAGAAGCTCTGTCATCCGGGGGGAGCTCAAAGTAAAGCCGCTGCTCCTCCACATCGAGAGGAGCCAGATGAGGTGGTTCGGGTATCTGGTCAGGATACCACCCGAACGGCTCCCTAGGGAGGTGTTAAGGGCACGTCCAACCGGTAGGAGGCCACGGGGAAGACCCAGGACACGTTGGGAAGACAATGTCTCCCGGCTGGCCTGGGAACGCCTCGGGATCCCCCGAGAAGAGCTAGACGAAGTGGCTGGGGAGAGGAAAGTCTGGGTTTCTCTTCTTAGGCTGCTACCCCCGCGACCCAGCCTCGGATAAGCGGAAGAAGATGGATGGATGGATGGATGCCATGATTTTTATAGTCCGGCTCGCGTGCGCACACATTTTCCTCCATGCGACCCCTGACCTAAAATGAGTTTGACACCACTGGTTTACATGATGAATCTGCACCCAGACGTCACGTGCAACAAAAATATTGAAATATAGCACCGTTTGATTTTATAGTAATTGATACCCCACGGAATTCAGTCAGTGCATTTAAAAAGTACCGAATCCGGTACACATCCCTAACTTCAGGTGACGAGCTCACCTGTACTCGCATGCACGTGCGCGTCAGCGTGCAGGAAGTCCATTCTTTCCAGCATACGACACCCTCAAAAACACGCGGCGATGAAGGCCACATTGCTGATAAGCTCCTGAGTGGAGGGCTAAATGCGGCCGTCATACGTGATAAGACGTACTCGATGAACGACACCCAGACGACAGGTCGTCACGCGCTCAAAGACCCGACTGAGGAACAGAAGGAAGCCTCATCCATCTCAGAGCACTGACCTGAGAAGTCAAACGTCTCGTGAAAGAGGAGATGGAGCCAGGTGAGTGCACCTTTGAGGACGTGAGGTCACATGTGCTCCTCGACTCTCATCCAGCGTCTCAAACGCCAGCCATAGAAGGAGAGGAGGCCTCGTCCGCACCTGATTTAAAATCAAACACCGAGGAATTTTCCACGGTGGAGATGGAGACACAAGAGACCTTCCGAGAGACCTTCCAAGAGACCGTGAGGACCTTCAGCTCTCGCCAAGACGCATCCGGAGGGACGAAGAAGTGCGAGCCTGACGAGAACGCGGAGGAGGACAACAGGGCGGAGAGCGGAGGACAGGAGGAAGGAGGACAAGAAGAACCAGAAGAAACTAGAGGCCTTGAGGTGAGCAAACTTTGTGGTCTTTGTAGATTTGGTCCAGCTCTTGTTGGATTGTGTACTCATAATTTGACGCAATTGTGTGTGTGATGAGGCTTCAGATGCTGGACAGCCTTTGCTTCCTGATCCAACCTTCAACAGGAGATGCAGCCTCCTGGCCAGCGAGGTAAGAAGTTCAACTATCCAAAAAAAAAAAAAAAAATCTCAACACATATAATGTTGTGTCTAAATCTGGATTTCAGACGATAGTTTACTAGGGGTGTGGGAAAAAATCGATTCGAATTCGAATCGCGATTCTCAAGTTGTGCAATTCAGAATCGATTCTCATTTTTAAAAAATCAATTTTTTTTTTTATTCTTTTTTTTTTTTTCTTCTTTTTTTTCTTTTTTTTTTTTTTTCTTTTTTTTAATGAATCAATCCAACAAAACAATACACAGCAATACCATAACAATGCAATCCAATTCCAAAAGCAAACCCGACCCAGCAACACTCAGAACAGGAGACACAAACACGACACAGAACAAACCAAAAGTAGCGAAACAAAAATTAATATTATCAACAACAGTATCAATATTAGTTACAATTTCAACATACTCAGTGGCCTAGTGGTTAGAGTGTCTGCCCTGAGATCGGTAGGTTGTGGGTTCAAACCCCGGCCGAGTCATACCAAAGACTATAAAAATGGGACCCATTACCTCCCTGCTTGGCACTCAGTATCAAGGGTTGGAATTGGGGGTTAAATCACCAAAAATGATTACCGGGCGTGGCCACCGCTGCTGCCCACTGCTCCCCTCACCTCCCAGGGGGTGATCAAGGGTGATGGGTTAAATGCAGAGAATAATTTCGCCACACCTAGTGTGTGTGTGACAATCATTGGTACTTTAACTTTAACTTTAACATAGCAGTGATTAAAAATCCCTCATTGACATTATCATTAGACATTTATAAAAAAGAACAATAGTGTCACAGTGGCTTACACTTGCATCGCATCTCATAAGCTTGACAACACACTGTGTCCAATATTTTCACAAAGATAAAATAAGTCATATTTTTGGTTCATTTAATAGTTCAAACAAATTTACATTATTGCAATCAGTTGATAAAACATTGTCCTTTACAATTATAAAAGCTTTTTACAAAAATCTACTACTCTGCTTGCATGTCAGCAGACTGGGGTAGATCCTGCTGAAATCCTATGTATTGAATGAATAGAGAATCCTTTTGAATCGGGAAAATATCGTTTTTGAATCGAGAATCGCGTTGAATCGGAAAAAAAAAATCGATTTTGAATCGAATCGTGACCCCAAGAGTCGATATTGAATCGAATTGTGGGACACCCAAAGATTCGCAGCCCTACAGTTTATATATATTCATACAGTGGCGGTCCGTGCGTTTCCCACCTAGGCCTTCAGTGATACATTTTATTTAGTATAATAATACATTTTATTTAGTATAGCGCTTTTCAGAGCACTCAAAGACGCTTTACAGGATAAAAAATTAAAATATAAAACAGTTTGAAGTAATAATATAAAATACAGGAAATATAAAAGCAGTACATTGTAAAATACATAATAATACAGGACAATTACAAGACACAGAACACTAATCACTAATCACTGGTTAAAAGCAGATCTGGATAGGTGTGTTTTGAGAAGGCTTTTGAAGTTCTGGGCAGTCACGGATGGGTTTGGGAAGAGTGTTCTAGAGGGTGGGTGATGTCTGACTTCAATAATTACCTCTCAAAATACCATCATTGATGTCACCACATGATCATTTCTGGAGAAATACTATACAGAAACACATTCACGCCCTGAGATCGGTAGGTTGTGAGTTCAAACCCCGGCCGAGTCATACCAAAGACTATAAAAAATGGGACTCATTACCTCCCTGCTTAGCACTCAGCATCAAGGGTTGGAATTGGGGGTTACATCACCAAAAAATGATTCCTGGGCGCGACCGCTGCTGCTGCTCACTGCTCCCCTCACCTCTCAGGGGGTGATCAAGGGTGATGGGTCAAATGCAGAGAATAATTTTGCCACACTTAGTGTGTGTGTGACAGTCATTGGTATTTTAACTTTAACTTTAAATTTACGCCCTACGGTCATGAAACCCATCAACAGTGTACAAAACGGGTTATTTTCTGGCGCATTTAAAAATCAATTAACCCGCGTCAGCAATTAAAACATATCTTATGTGGTACTGTCAAAATACAATTGCAAAAAACATATTAAATGTGAAAAAAATTAAGAAATAAAATATTTGAACTCACAATTTGTAGCACCCATTCGACGCCGTATAGCTCCTCATAGTCGGTTGATTTGAGTGGAAATGGCGGGCATTTCCCCCATTTCATCGCCCGACCTCGTCTCACAAGATGTAGTTTCTCTTTAAATATCCTTCTTGAAAATGGCCTTGCAAATATATATCTGCCACCTAATCAACATGTTGCTCTCCTTTTTTGTGAGTACCGGCGAGTTTCTATGCCTTTCTATGGCTCATATGGCTTCTGTGCCACTTCCTGTTGTCGCAACTTGTGTCGCAACTCAGTGGCCTAGTGGTTAGAGTGTCCGCCTTGAGAGCGGTAGGTTGTGATTCCTGGGCGCGGCCACTGCTGCTGCTCACTGCTCCCCTCACCTCCCAGGGGGTGATCAAGGGTGATGGGTCAAATGCAGAGAACAATTTTGCCACACCTAGTGTGTGTGTGACAATCATTGATACTTTAACTTTAACTTGTGATTGGATACTCACTTGGGACTTCCAAGTGAGTATCCAATCACAGCGTAAGGCCTTACTGACAACAACTCGTGATCTAATTGGCTATGGCGATTGTTCATCAACCGTATGTGTTCGTCCACTTACAGTGCACGGACGCCCACATTGTTGATTCTGAAGGCCCCGGGCAGATTTGGTACAGCATGGCAACATAAGCTAGCTGAATTCTGATTGGATACAAACTCTAACCTAAAAACAACAGCACTGGAAGGAGCGTAATATGACATGAAGAGAATATGTATACTTTTACATATTTAGGGAAAGTAAATTAAAAATGACTTTTATCTTTAATTATGATCATGATTTCTGGTTATGATAGGCCAGCAGAGAAGGTCTTGCTGGCCCAGACGGCCCACTACTGGTGTATATACGTATATACAAACCCCGTTTCCATGAGTTGGGAAATTGTGTTAGATGTAAATATAAACAGAATACAATGATTTGCAAATCCTTTTCAACCCATATTCAATTGAATGCACTACAAAGACAAGATATTTCATAAACTTTATTTTGTTTTGCAAATAATAATGAACTTAGAATTTCATGGCTGCAACACGTGCCAAAGTAGTTGGGAAAGGGCATGTTCACCACTGTGTTACATGGCCTTTCCTTATAACAACACTCAGTAAACGTTTGGGAACTGAGGAGACACATTTTTTAAGCTTCTCAGGTGGAATTCTTTTCCATTCTTGCTTGATGTACAGCTTAAGTTGTTCAACAGTCCGGGGTCTCCGTTGTGGTATTTTAGGCTTCATAATGCGCCACACATTTTCAATGGAAGACAGGTCTGGACTACAGGCAGGCCAGTCTAGTACCCGCACTCTTTTACTATGAAGCCACGTTGATGTAACACGTGGCTTGGCATTATCTTGCTGAAATAAGCAGGGGCGTCCATGGTAACGTTGCTTGGATGGCAACATATGTTGCTCCAAAACCTGTGTGTACCTTTCAGCATTAATGGCGCCTTCACAGATGTGTAAGTTACCCATGTCTTGGGCACTAATACACCCCCATACCATCACAGATGCTGGCTTTTCAACTTTACGCCTATAACAATCCGGATGGTTCTTTTCCTCTTTGGTCCGGAGGACACGACGTCCACAGTTTCTAAAAACAATTTGAAATGTGGACTCGTCTGACCACAGAACACTTTTCCACTTTGTATCAGTCCATCTTAGATGAGCTCAGGCCCAGCGAAGCCGACGGCGTTTCTGGGTGTTGTTGATAAACGGTTTTCGCTTTGCATAGTAGAGTTTTAACTTGCACTTACAGATGTAGCGACCAACTGTAGTTACTGACAGTGGGTTTCTGAAGTGTTCCTGAGCCCATGTGGTGATATCCTTTGCACACTGATGTCGCTTGTTGATGCAGTACAGCCTGAGGGATCGAAGGTCACGGGCTTAGCTGCTTACGTGCAGTGATTTCTCCAGATTCTCTGAACCCTTTGATGATATTACGGACCGTAGATGGTGAAATCCCTAAATTCCTTGCAATAGCTGGTTGAGAAAGGTTTTTCTTAAACTGTTCAACAATTTGCTCATGCATTTGTTGACAAAGTGGTGACCCTCGCCCATTCCTTGTTTGTGAATGACTGAGCATTTCATGGAATCTACTTTTATACCCAATCATGGCACCCACCTGTTCCCAATTTGCCTGTTCACCTGTGGGATGTTCCAAATAATTGTTTGATGAGCATTCCTCAACTTTATCAGTATTTATTGCCACTTTTCCCAACTTCTTTGTCACGTGTTGCTGGCATCAAATTCTAAAGTTAATGATTATTTGCAACAAAAAAAAAAAAGTTTATCAGTTTGAACATCAAACATGTTGTCTTTGTAGCATATTCAACTGAATATGGGTTGAAAATGATTTGCAAATCATTGTATTCCGTTTATATTTACATCTAACACCATTTCCCAGCTCATATGGAAACGGGGTTTGTTTATATAAATATATTTATATATATTTTTCCATTGACTTGTGAGTCTAAACCAAGTTATCCACCATTTTCAGGTTAAAGAATGCTCATAGTCATCATTTTTAAGTTCACAGCACACAAACGTTCCTCTTGGGATGTGCAGCGAACCCCACGTTGCCGTTAGTAACCAGCCAATCAAAAGGTCCCCGGCGAGCCATTGAGTCGATGAAAAGATGCGCAGAAAAGGCGATGCATCGCGGTGTGAAACGGCGGTGCCTTCATTCAGGATGTGGGAGGGTGACATGTCTACGGTGACTCATCAGTCGCGTTGGAGACGCTTTTTAAAATCCATTCGGCGGTCGCTCGAGGTGCCTGCGTACTCCAGCGCGGCGATCACGCCCCACCGTGAGTCACCGCGCCTCCGGGAGGCGAGTTGTTTCTAAAAATGCTGCAGCTGAGAGCCGGCAGGTCGCATCAAAGGCGCTCACGTCAATCCCAAATCTCTCAACTTCCACGCTAATGCTCCCATCCAGTAATCGGATACGGTAGGGTTGCTATGGCGACGGGAACAGTTACTAAGCTTTTAGAGCTATGGTTCTCTGACTTTTTTTCTCCAAGTACCACCTGAGAAAAACACTTGGTTTTCCTAGTAACACCATAATGACCAATATTAAATTACAGTAGCGTAGTAGGCCTAAGTATTCATTAAAAACAAAGCAGAGGTTTTATTTAACAAGTACCGTTTTTTCCGGTCTATAGATTTCACCGGTATATATTGATTGATTGAATTATTTATTTCATATATATATATATTTTATATATCATATAAGCCGCATATACTAAATTTTAGAAGAAAAAAGTATTTTTCCATATATAAGTCGCAGATATATACATTGTGAAATTAGTTATCTACACATAAATATTCTGTAAATGTGTATTTACATACCTTAATTGTTTCCAAACGGTACCTGTAACACGGCAGTAAAATGGCTGATCAAACAAAACGGAAGTCATTGTCATGGACCCATTAGCTGCAGAAGCTACAGTAGCTCTCCAATCAGCTAAACAGACTCAATAACTCCACGGTGACGTTTTGGTGAATTTACTGAGGAATTTGAGAAACTGAAACAATACAAAAAGAATGCCATTGTAAAATAATAATACTAACACAGACACTTGTAAACGCATTAGCATATTAGCTAATGCTAACGACGCTAGCTTGATATCTTTACGATAAAACATATAAGTATGCATGAAAACACTCATATCAAACATGTGACGGTTTAGTAAGTATGAATTGTTTTAGTTATATTGTAAAGAAAGAAGAACCCATACATGGTCAGCTTGAAGACGGAACGGCACTTGAACTTCCGGTTCAAAGCACTCAACAAAAGGAAATACTGTCGACGTTTAACCCGCAGCACCTGCAGTGTGCGAAATCACAAACAGTAACACACCTTTTCAATGTCTCTGTCGGTCTTTTGGGGAAACTATTTGTTGAATACAAAACATAATGGCTGTTAACAAACAAAAATCCATAAATTAGCCGGACCGTTTTATAAGCAGCAGGGTTCAAAGCGTAGGAAAAAAAATTGCGGCTTACAGTCCCGTAAATACTGTATATTTAATAGTTTTGGCCACATTACACACAGTTTGAGCAG
>NC_084554.2:47835000-47850000 GCF_033978685.3 Nerophis lumbriciformis
TATTGCTTTTTTTTAGCACTGATACAAAAAATGCCAGTCAAAGACCAGCCATGTGACAGTAGCTGTATTGCTTTTTTTTAAGCACTGATACAAAAAATGCCAGTCAAAGATCCACCATGTGACAGTATCTCTATCTCTTTTTTTAGCACTGATACAAAAAATGCCAGTCAAAGATCCGCCATGTGACAGTAGCTCTACAACTTTTTTTTAGCACTGATTCAAAAAATGCCAGTCAAAGATCCGCCATGTGACAGTAGCTCTATTGCTTTTTTTAGCACTGACACAAAAAATGCCAGTCAAAGATCCGCCATGTGACAGTAGCTCTATTGCTTTTTTTGTAGCACTGATACAAAAAATGCCAGTCAAAGATCCACCATGTGACAGTAGCTCTATCTCTTTTTTAGCACTGATACAAAAAATGCCAGTCAAAGATCCGCCATGTGACAGTAGCTCTACAACTTTTTTTAGCACTGATTCAAAAAATGCCAGTCAAAGATCCGCCATCTGACAGTAGCTGTATTACTTTTTCTAGCACTGATACAAAAAATGCAAGTCCAAGATCCACCATGTGACAAAAGCTCTATTGCTTTTTTTAGCACTAATACAAAAAATGCCAGTCAAAGACCACCCATGTGACAGTAGCTGTATTGCTTTTTTTTCAGCACTGATACAAAAAATGCCAGTCAAAGATCCGTGATGTGAGAGTAGCACTATTGGTTTTTTTTAGCACTGATACAAAAAATGCCAGTCAAAGATCCATGATGTGACAGTAGCCCTATTGCTTTTTTTTAGCACTAATTCAAAAAATGCCAGTCAAAGAGCCGCCATCTAACAGTACCTCTATTGCTTTTTTGTAGCACTGATACAAAAAATGCCAGTCAAAGATCCGCCATGTGACAGTAGCTATTTTGCTTTTTGTAGCACTGATACAAAAAATGCCAGTCAAAGATACGCCATGTGACAGTAATAATAATAATAATAATACCTGGGATTTATATAGCGCTTTTCTAAGTACCCAAAGTCGCTCATCAATCGTAGCTCTATTGCATTTTTTTAGCACTGATACAAAAAATGCCAGTCAAAGATCTGCAATGTGAGAGTAGCACTATTGCTTTTTTTTAGCACTGATACAAAAAATGCCAGTCAAATATCCATTATGTGACAGTAGCCCTATTGCTTTTTTTTTTAGCACTAATACAAAAAATGCCAGTCAAAGAGCCGCCATGTAACAGTACCTCTATTGCTTTTTTGTAGCACTGATACAAAAAATGCAAGTCAAAGATCCACCATGTGACAGTAGCTCTATTGCTTTTTTAGCAATGATACAAAAAATGCAAGTCAAAGATCCGCCATGTGACAGTAGCTCTATTGCTTTTTTTTAGCACTGACACAAAAAATGCCAGTCAAAGAGCCGCCATGTAACAGTACCTCTATTGCTTTTTTTTTAGCACTGATACAAAAAATGCCAGTCAAAGATACGCCATGTGACAGTAGTTCTATTGTTTTTTTTAGCACTGATACAAAAAATGCCAGTCAAAGATCCGCGATGTGAGCGTAGCACTATTGCTTTTTTTTAGCACTGATACAAAAAATGCCAGTCAAAGATCCGCGATGTGAGAGTAACACTATTGCTTTTTTTAGCACTGATATAAAAAATGCCAGTCAAAGATCCGCCATGTGACAGTAGCTATTTTGCTTTTTGTAGCACTGATACAAAAAATGGCAGTCAAAGATACGCCATGTGACAGTAGCTCTAATGCTTTTTTTTAGCACTGATACAAAAAATACCAGTCAAAAATCCGCGATGTGAGAGTAGCACTATTGCTTTTTTTTTAGCACTGATACAAAAAAATGCCAGGCAAAGATGCACCATGTGACAGTAGCTGTATTGCTTTTTTAGCAATGATACAAAAAATGCAAGTCAAAGATCCGCCATGTGACAGTAGCTCTATTGCTTTTTTTTTAGCACTGACACAAAAAATGCCAGTCAAAGAGCCGCCATGTAACAGTACTTCTATTGCTTTTTTTTTAGCACTGATACAAAAAATGCCAGTCAAAGATACGCCATGTGACAGTAGTTCTATTGTTTTTTTTAGCACTGATACAAAAAATGCCAGTCAAAGATCCGCGATGTGAGCGTAGCACTATTGCTTTTTTTAGCACTGATACAAAAAATGCCAGTCAAAGATCCGCGATGTGAGAGTAACACTATTGCTTTTTTTAGCACTGATATAAAAAATGCCAGTCAAAGATCCGCCATGTGACAGTAGCTATTTTGCTTTTTGTAGCACTGATACAAAAAATGGCAGTCAAAGATACGCCATGTGACAGTAGCTCTATTGCTTTTTTTTAGCACTGACACAAAAAATGCCAGTCAAAGAGCCGCCATGTAACAGTACTTCTATTGCTTTTTTTTAGCACTGATACAAAAAATGCCAGTCAAAGATACGCCATGTGACAGTAGTTCTATTGTTTTTTTTAGCACTGATACAAAAAATGCCAGTCAAAGATCCGCGATGTGAGCGTAGCACTATTGCTTTTTTTTAGCACTGATACAAAAAATGCCAGTCAAAGATCCGCGATGTGAGAGTAACACTATTGCTTTTTTTAGCACTGATATAAAAAAATGCCAGTCAAAGATCCGCCATGTGACAGTAGCTATTTTGCTTTTTGTAGCACTGATACAAAAAATGGCAGTCAAAGATACGCCATGTGACAGTAGCTCTAATGCTTTTTTTTAGCACTGATACAAAAAATACCAGTCAAAAATCCGCGATGTGAGAGTAGCACTATTGCTTTTTTTTAGCACTGATACAAAAAAATGCCAGGCAAAGATGCACCATGTGACAGTAGCCCTATTGCTTTTTTTTATTACTGATACAAAAAATGCCAGGCAAAGATGCACCATGTGACAGTAGCCCTATTGCTTTTTTTAGCACTGATGCAAAAAATGCCAGTCCAAGATCCGCCATGTGACAGTGGTTCTATTGCTTCTTTTAGCACTGATACAAAAAAGGCCAATCTAAGATCCACCATGTGACTAAAGCTGTGTTATTTCATAGCACTGATAGAAAAAGCGCTAGTCAAAGATCCGCAAAATTAAAGGAGGTCTCTGTGTTTTTAATGACCTTTGGCAAAAATACAAATCAAAGATCTTCAATAAACAAGAGCTCTTTGCTATTTTTAAGCACTGCTACAAAAAAATGCCAGTCTAAGATAGTTCATGTGACATGAGCGCTCTGCTGTTTTTATACACCTACTGTAAAAATTGTAGTTAAAGATCTTCTGTTTAACCAGAGAGAGCATTCTCCTATTTTTCGTTACCTAGTCAGACTTCATTGTTGGGCAGGATTGTGTTGAATAATCCTGGTCTAGATTGATCTTCCCGTGTAAGAACCAGCAAAGTCCAGCCAGTGTGTGATGTCCTTTCCTCTGGCAGGTGAATTACCGCCCCAAGGTGCTGGTTAAAGGAGCTCCTTTGTCTCTGTACTCTCAGCTTCCTGACACCAAGGAGCTCCAGTTTGCCAGAGAGATGACTGAGCTGCAGAGTCAGGTACCACGGACGGGACTCGGGGTTCTGTGTCACCCTATGAAGTGACGGGCGGTCTTTGTGGTCCACTAGAGCAAGTACCAAGAAGACGGCAGAAGAAGGCTCGGCCAGTCCTTCTACTCTCAGCTTCCGCAGACCATGGAGACGCAGTTTGCCAAAAATGTCGCTGAGCTACAGAGCGAGGTGAGGCAGTGTTTCCCACAGGGCAGGCATCTATTTGTGGTGGTGTGGTTGGGGGGGGGGGGGGGGTGGTGTGGTTGGGGGGGGGGGGGGGGGGCGGCAGCGGCGATGACCAAGAAGAACGCGGAGTTGGAATATAATTACAACCCTTTATGTACATATTTAAATACAGATTTGCACAATTAGTTATTCACTGAAATATATTTATTAATTGTGGTTCTTACAAAAAATATATCTTATAAAATATAAAAGCTAAAATGTCTCTTAAAGCTCTGCCCCTTTAATTAGTGCACACTAAATAATTTAACTTTAGCCTTCTACTACAACCATATTATTTACCAGCAACATAAAGTGAAACAGAGGCAGAGGTGTCCTGCCACAGTCAGTCAACCTCCTCCTCCTCCTCCTCCTGCTGCTGCTGAACAGGTCGCACTGGAGCTAGTCGCTCTATGTTTTGTCGTGGTCCTCTCTATAAGGCACATAAGAATATAAATTAGGACCCTTTTCATGAGAAAAATGCATTTCTAATCTGACCCTGCTTTATTTTTCAGTGTTTGCTGAGTCTCACCTGTTCCCTCCGCCCTAATTTTTCTACTTGCCCCAATATTTTTACTTGTCCTGCCTAGGTTTTTTTCTGGCTGTGTAGTGCTCATGGCTTATATCTTACTAAAATCCTTCCCGTTGACTATTTACAACACAACACAGTATTTATTATTATTATTATCTATAATTACATTTAAATGGCATTGCATACATGTAAAATTAAATGCTATTTCACATTATTTGACCAGTAGCAGTTACACCCATCTGAACAGGTCAGCCACCTGTTTAAAGCCCGATCACAGTTGAAATCTTGAAATGAAGGGCCTTTAATGGCCAAAACATTAACCTGGACAACATTTTAACAGCTGGTTGGCTCAGATTTTATTCTTTTCATTGCATTCACATGCTGCAGTGGACAGTGGACATTTTAGCTTGAGTATTAATGTAGTATCTGAAGCACCGTCTCCACGTGTGTTTATTGACAACAGGGTTATAACCTGGACACGTTAGCTCGTCGGTATGAAAACAGGTGACTATTACTGCGTGCGTCTGCCCCGGACCCGAGTCAAACAGCGGCGGTGTTAATGAAGCAGCGTCAGGCTGCTCACCGTCAGTGAAACGCTCGTTGAAATCGCGGATTAACGTTAAATATATGACGAGCCGCGAGCGATGCAGCTATAACCTATCTACCTATAACATATATTACCCTCGTATTTTGATCCCGTCCGTCCGTCCGTCCCTCTTCTTCTTCTTCTTCTTCTGGCCCACCAGGTGAATTAAGTGCTATTGGCGGAGTTACAATGCATAGTAGGCTACCGCCACCTACTGCACCGGAGTTGTAACTACAAGGTCCATTCACAGACAGAGTCCCATTGCTTTTATGAGCGGTCGAGCGAGTCAAAAGCCGAAAAATCCATTTGTGGCGGACGTAATTCTTTCGTGGCGGGCCGCCACAAATAAATGAATGTGTGGGAAACACTGTGAGGTCATCACGAAACTGCTGGTCTTGCCGCCTTCTCTCGTGCAGATGGTGGCGTGGTTATGTGTCGAGTCAAGGGTGACGCCGGTGAGGATCGTTGAACAAAAATATTATTGCTCAAGTGATTGAGCAGCGAGACACCAGCTCTTATAAGCAAAACTGATCGTTCAGTTCTTGGTACAGAAGTTGACTCCATCACCACTATGTTTGTGTATGTGAGTGGTCCCTAAGTGTCTGGCTTAGGCCATAACTAACTTTTGACTTTAACTTGGGGCGGTATAGCTCGGTTGGTAGAGCGGCCGTGCCAGCAACTTGAGGGTTGCAGGTTCGATCCCCGCTTCCGCCATCCTAGTCACTGCCGTTGTGTCCTTGGGCAAGACACTTTACCCACCTGCTCCCAGTGCCACCCACACTGGTTTAAATGTAACTTAGATATTGGCTTTCACAATGTAAAGCGCTTTGAGTCACTTGAGAAAAACCGCTATATAAATGTAATTCACTTCACTTCACTTCAACTTAACATGTACCGTATTTTTCAGACTATAAGGTGCACTTAAAGGCCTACTGAAATGCGATTTTCTTATTTAAACGAGGATAGCAGGTCCATTCTATGTGTCATACTTGATCATTTCGCGATATTGCCATATTTTTGCTGAAAGGATTTAGTAGAGAACATCGACGATAAAGTTTGCAACTTTTGGTCGCTGATAAAAAAGCCTTGCCTGTACCGGAAGTAGCAGACGAGTAGCGTGACGTCACAGGTTGTGGAGCTCCTCACATCCGCACATTGTTTACAATCATGGCCACCAGCAGCGAGAGCGATTCGGACGGAGAAAGCGACGATTTCCCCATTAATTTGAGCGAGGATGAAAGATTTGTGGATGAGGAAAGTGAGAGTGAAGGACTAGAGGGCAGTGGGAGCGATTCAGATAGGGAAGATGCTGTGAGAGGCGGGTGGGACCTGATATTCAGTTGGGAATGACTAAAACAGTAAATAAACACAAGACATATACATACTCTATTAGCCACAACACAACCAGGCTTATATTTAATATGCCACAAATTAATCCCGCATAACAAACACCTCCCCCCTCCCGTCCATATAACCCGCCAATACAACTCAAACACCTGCACAACACACTCAATCCCACAGCCCACAGTACCGTTCACCTCCCCAAAGTTCATACAGCACATATATTTCCCCAAAGTCCCCAAAGTTACGTACGTGACATTCTCATAGCGGCACGCACGTACGGGCAAGCGATCAAATGTTTGGAAGCCGCAGCTGCATGCGTACTCACGGTACCGCGTCTGCGCATCCAACTCAAAGTCCTCCTGGTAAGAGTCTCTGTTGTCCCAGTTCTCCACAGGCCAATGGTAAAGCTTGACTGTCATCTTCCAGGAATGTAAACAATGAAACACCGGCTGTGTTTGTGTTGCTGCAGTCGGCCGCAATACATCGCTTCCCACCTACAGCTTTCTTCTTTGCTGTCTCCATTGTTCATTGAACAAATTGCAAAAGATTCACCAACACAGATGTCCAGAATATTGTGGAATTTTGCGATGAAAACAGACGACTTAATAGCTGGCCACCATGCTGTCCCAAAATGTCCTCCACAATCCGTGACGTCAGGCGCTGACGTCATCATACCGAGACGTTTTCAGCAGGATATTCCGCGCGAAATTTAAAATTGCACTTTAGTAAGCTAACCCGGCCGTATTGGCATGTGTTGCAATGTTAAGATTTCATCATTGATATATAAACTATCAGACTGCGTGGTCGGTAGTAGTGGGTTTCAGTAGGCCTTTAAAATGATTTCATTTTCTCAAAACTTGACAGTGCGCCTTATAACCTGGTGTACCTAATGTACGGAATAATTTTGGTTGTGCTTACCGACCTTGAAGCTATTTTATTTGGTACATGGTGAAATGATAAGTGTGACCAGTAGATGGCAGTCACACATATGAGATACGTGTAGACTGCAATATGATGTCAGTCACACATAAGAGATACGTGTACCAAAATGTTATATGTTCCATTGACAATATAGAACATTACTCACGGCGCTCAAAAATCTATCAAAATGTTTTAGTAGGACTCTGGTAAGCTATGAAGCCACACCGCTTGATGGATTGTACTGTGCTTCAACATAGGAGTATTATTATGGTGTGTGTGTATAAGATAAGACATATTATCTGCCGTTTTGTTTCGCAATATTATGCAAAAACAACTTTTCTTACCTTCTGGTACCTGCTGATCTGTATTTGGGATCTGCATAAGTCCTGAAAATTTACGCACCTCCAACTTTTGTAATACATGGCGACACCGTAGTCGATAAGCTTCTTCTTTTTCTCTATCTTCTTGTTATGGGACATTCATCCTCCTCCAATGCCATTTCTAATATAAAGTAGTGTAAAGTTCTTACTTATATCTGTCAGTAAACTCACCATGAAAGTGCTAAAACATACCGGTGTAGTGAGTTTACATTATTCACCCAAAGAACTTTAGTTATTAGAGAGTTCCGGTCGGACGGTTTGTCACGGGACACATTTCCGGCGTTGTTGTTGCACTAGTGAGCCACGGATGAGGAGATGCTGCTCCGTTATTGATTGAAGTAAAGTTTGAATGTCATTAAAACAAGTTAGCTCCATCTTTTGACACTTCTTCCACTCCCGTCCTTGCACGCTACACCGCTACAACAAAGACGCTGATCTGAAAAGATGATCTGTAAAACATAATCTAAGCAACATTTTGACCTAAGAACCACCATTACATGTTATGTAGACCACAAGGAAGTCTTTTACATTTAGAAAAAAATAAAATAATAATATGACCCCTTTAATGCGCCAGATAATTTGTATGAAAATAGACCTGTCTAGACCCGCTCATCGGCAGTGCGCCTTATAATCCGGTGCGCCCTATGTTATGGAGAATACGGTACGTCCGGTACTCCTGGAGAACTGGTCGAATCCTTGCAAACCATTGCCAGATTCAAGGGTCCTCTCTTGTGGAATGTCTGTTAACATAAATGTGCATGTTAGTGCTGGTGCCTCACAATAAGAAAGTCCTGGGTTCAATCCCTCTGTGTGGAGTTTGCATGTTCTCCCCGTGACTGCGAGCGTTCCCTCCGGGTTCCTTCCACCTCTAATAGGTTGATTGACAACACTAAATTGGCCCGAATGTGTGAATGTGAGTGTGAATGTTGTCTATCTGTGTTGGCCCTGCCGTGAACTGGCGACATGTCCAGGGTGTACTCTGCCTTTTGCCCGAATACAACTGGGATAGGCTCCAGCCACCCCTGTGACCCCAAGAGGGACAAGCGGTAGAAAAACGGATGAACGGATGCATGTCACGTAAAATGTCCGTACTTTATTACCTGCCCACAATGATGGACCACTGGCTTTCTGCTTGCTCCAAAGGACTGTAATTTGCCAAAATCTGGAAAAACATGTTATTTTATAGTCTAGCACAGGGGTCGGCAAGCCGCGGCTCTTTAGCGCACCCCTAGTGGCTCTCTGGAGCTTTTTAAAAAAATGTATGAAAAATGGAAAAAGATGAGGGGAAAAAATATATATTTTTGTTTTAATATGGTTTCTGTAGGAGGCCAAACATGACACAAACCTCCCTAATTGTTACAAAGCACACTGTTTATATTAAACATGCTTCACTGATTCGAGTATTTGGCGAGCGCCGTTTTGTCCTACTAATTTTGGTGGTCCTTGAACTCACCGTAGTTTGTTTACATGTATAACTTTCTCCGACTTTCTAGGACGTGTTTTATGCCACTTCTTTTTCTGTCTCATTTTGTCCACCAAACTTTTAAGGTTGTGCATGAAAGGTGAGTTTTGTTGATGTTATTGACTTGTGTGGAGTGCTAATCAGACATATTTGGTCACTGCATGACTGCAAGCTAATCGATGCTAACAGGCTATTTAGGCTAGCTATATGTACATATTGCATGATTATGCCTCATTTGTAGCTATATTTGAGGTTATTTAGTTTCCTTTAAGTCCTCTTAATTCCATGACACACTATCTGTATGTAATATGGCTTTTAATTTTTTGCGGCTCCAGACAGATTTGTTTTAGTATTTTTGGTCCAATATGGCTCTTTCAACACTTTGGGTTGCCGACCCTTGGTCTAGCAGATGTGTGAATGTGAGTGTGAATGTTGTCTGTCTATCTGTGTTGGCCCTGCGATGAGCTGGCGACTTGTCCAGGGTGTACCCTGCCTTTTGCCCGAATGCAGCTGCGATAGGCTCCAGCCACACCCGCGACCCCAAGAGGCACAAGCGGTAGAAAACGGATGGATGGTTGGATGCATGTCACGTAAAATGTCCGTACTTTATTACCTGATGATGGACCACTGTGTGGCAGAACTGACTCTCTGCTTGCTCCAAAGGAATTTAATTTGCCACAATCTGGGGGAACATGTTATTTCATAGTCTAGCAGACAGGCCCGGCCCTAACCAATCTGGCGCCCTAGGCAAGATTTTAGGTGGCATATACACCCCCCCCCACATCGGCAGTGAAGTGTATATACTCACAAGAACCCGAATAGCTTTGTCTTTGACCTTTTTTTTTTACTTACAACTATACCTAATATATAAAGGGGTGGAAAAGTGACTATTACCTGCAGGGCAAACATTAGCTAACCAGAAGGCAATAATGTAAACAAAAAACACCTGCTTAAAATATCTAATACAAATGTCCCTGAGGAATGTAAGGTGGGAGTACTGTAATTACCTAACGTTACATTATTATTTTCCATAACAATTTAGCCCCCTCCACAATATTAACCCGACGTTAAAACAGAACTAGCTATTTATTGATTAGCAATTGCCGAATCATGTAACATTAGCTTAATGCTAAAAAGCCAGGTTACTATCACATTCTGTAACAGACAAATAATTTCATGTAGGCTAACGTTACCTACCTGCTACCTCTGTCTTTTTCTCGTTTCTCCTCCTCTTCTTTTCTCTTTTTTCTTCCCTGGGCACCTGACAGTTTTGGCCGTTTTGACATCTTGTGTTGATGTTTTGATGTGGTGACGTCCAAAAAGAGTCATGATACGGGAAGGGAGGGGGCGCACCGTGCGGGGGGAGGAGGGGGGACGTAATGATGTAACAAATAATATTTCTATTAAATAGGCTTTACTTTGCATTTTAATTACCGGTAACGTGAGATTATTTTTTGTATTTAGAAATAATAGTAACAACTTTTTTTTTTCTTTTTTTTTTCTCCAACATTTGTGGCACTGGCATGGCGCCCCCTGATGGACGGCGCCCTTAGCATTTGCCTATACGGCCTATGCCATGGGCCGGCCCTGCTAGCAGATACTACACGCCCCACAGCCAAAACTCACTTTGTCATCTTTCCACCATCAGCGCCTCTACAAGGAGGCGGGGCACAAGAGCAAGGCATTGTACTCGCTTCTGCCGGAGACCCTGGAGACGGCGCACGCCAAGGACGCCCGCGAGCTCGCCAGCGAGGTGACGACCGCTTTTCGTCCCGAGGACATCACGAGCGACGTCTGATCCCTCATCTCTCCGCAGGTGAAGTACAAAGAGGACGGTAAGAAGGAAATGAGCGTCAACTTGTACTCGCTGCTGCCCGAAACCATGGAGACGCAACACGCTAAGGAGGCATCGGCACTGCGGAGCGAGGTACGTCGCATGACTGTGCGGTGACGAGGTGAGCGCGACTGACGCCTTCACGCTGGTCCACAGGTGAAGTACAAAGAAGGAGTTGAGCAGAAGAGCACTTTGTACCATCATCTCCCGGAGACCGCCGAGACCAAACTGGCGAAGGAGCTATCCCAGCTGCAGAGCGAGGTACCGCCTCCGGAGCATTCAGGTGTTGAGTGTGGCGCTACCGTTGCTTTCTTGCAGGTGAAGTACAAAGAAGGAGGGAAGAAGGAGATCAGCAAGAGTCTCTACTCCTCGCTGCCTGACACGTTGGACACGCAGCACGCTAAAGACGCCGCGCTCCTGCTGAGTCAGGTGCATCAGCTGTGTGTGTTAATTAGAGCAAAGATCTGGACTCCAGTCAGACTCGACTTTGATGACTTTGGACTTGACTTGACAGTACAGTGGAACCTTGATTTACGAACTTCATTGGTTCTTGAACAGGGTTTGTAAATCGATTTGTAGAGTGAAGCAAATTTCTCTATAAGAAACAATGTGCCGTAAATTCCAAACTATAAGACGCTACTTTTTTCCTCAACTTTGAACTATGCGGCTTCTAATTTATGGATTTTTCTTCGCTGAAGGCCAAAATAAAAATGGTTTAAAAAAAAAACTAACACGCAAATACACTGATTTTTATGTTGAAGAGGTTCATTCATCAGAATGTGTTTTATTGTTTGTGCTGTGGCGCCATCTTTTGGACGAGTTTGCTCACTGCAGGTGCTGCAGTCTCATTCCATTTAGTGCTTTGAACCGGAAGTAGAGTCCCGTAAGCCTTCGAGCAGTCCGTAGCGTTTCTATTCGTATGGATTTGTCAGTCATCACTCTAAGCAGCGTTTATAAGTTTTGCAATATAACTAAAATAATTCATACTTACTAAACCGTCCCATATGTGATGTCCGTAAGTGTGTTTTATGCATATTACTACTTGCTATCGTAATGTAGATATGCTAGCGTCGTTATCATTAGCTAATATGGCAACACATTTATGAATGTCTGTCTTAGTATTATTAATTTACAACTGCATTTTTTTAGTTTTGTTTCACAAATTCCTCGGTAAAGTCCCCAAAACGTCATCGTGGACTTATGTCTGTTTAGCTGATTGAAGAGCTAGCTTCCACAGCTAGTCGGTGCATGACGATGACTTCTGTTTTGTTTAAACAGCCGTTTTACTTCCTTGTTACAGGCACTGTTTGGAAACAATTAACGTATATAAATAAACATTTACAGAATCTTTCTGTGCACCGGTATATCGGATATCTGCGGCTTATAGTCTGGTGCGGCTAATATATGTAAAACCTTTTTCACAAAAATTTAGTGGGTGCGGTTAATATATCGTCCATATTTTAGTGAAGGTTTGTACAGTTTGAACATAATATAAAGTGTTGTACAGTACTGCATATTAAATAAACATGACAAGGAGGTGACCAAAACGATGACGACGACAATCTGAACTGTCTTGAATGCGCTCCTCTGCCAACACATGCACACACACGGAAATCCTTTTGGTGCCCTTACAAACGATCAGAAATCACAGAAGTCCTTAACTTTAACGACCATATCGGTACAATAATAAACGTTTTAAAAAGTAAAATCCACATCGCAAAGGAGGAGCTGACGAGGAAGGAGCAGACAGGCAGGGAGAGAGAAGGAAAAGATCGGGGGAAGGGGCCATGTGTGTGTGCTGAAAGAGACATATATTCCGCTGTGAAATAAGTCTGCTTTGGCATATTTTTTCCCGAGAAGCCCAGCCCCATTACAATTAAAACTTGCTGTGGTATGAAGCCCGCTTCAACGATTGAGCGCCATTAATTTACTCTTCGCAAATAGTCTTTTTTTTTTTTTCCAACTCCACAGCAATTTCCTCCTTCATGCGGCCATTGTCTTTTTGGGACTCATATTGAGTTAGTTAAGTAAACAAAACTTATCAAAAAACAAAAAACGACAGAAAAGGGCATACATGCTGAAGGGCTGAAAAATGACTAGCAGTGTATATATATTTATTTATATATTTATATATATATATATATATATATATATATATATATATATATATATATATATATATATATATATATATATATATATATATATATATATATATATACTGTGTGTATGTATATATGTATATTAATGTATTTAAATATATGAATATGTAAATATATATATGTATATGTATACATAGAGGGGTTCATAAATCAATGTTTTATTGTATCATCAAAGATTTGCAACTTGACTTGGACTTTGACATTACTGACTTGAACTTCAGCATTAAAACATAAGACTGGAGAGGTTGGGTTTTCGACTGTAATACACAAAATATATACTTTGAAGACAAAGTCGATACAACTGTGATTATCTTGCCAATGTGACACATTGGATATCAGGGTCAAAGATAGCATGCGACACTAATAAGTAAGTACTTCATGTCAACATTGTGCACTTTCTCAAGTCAGAAAGTCCTTTGCAGCATCATTTGACATTGGTCGCACATGCGTAGAGGAAAACGGGCGACGAATTGACGACTAAACAATCTGTCTAAGCAAAATTAGAACGCAACACTATACAGTGGAGGGAATAATACACACTAACTAACAATTAACATGTCATAAAACAAGACTTTATGTTGTACAAATTGCGACGCAAAGGACAATGGCAAATCGGACCTCCCCAGAAACTCCAGTGCAGGCTGCCATAGCATGTCCATGGGGCGGCCATCTTAGTCAGGGCAACGGTCAAATTCAATGCCTGCCTGCTCATTTTTCAACCGACTTTCATGCGGTTTACGTTATCGGCAAATGTCAAAAGGTGTGTTTTCTTTTTTTTTTTTTAAATGTTTCTGAATTTTTTTTTTAAAATTTCATATAGTTTAATAAACTGTTCAAACTTAGTGTTTATAAAGTACAAGGAATAAAAACCCGATAAACATTTTGAACCTTATTGAAAAAAGAGATAACTTTATCATATTATTATGTAAATCAAAACACACTTAACTGTTTATGAAAGCTTTATTTATTATTTATGTATGTATTTAAAGTGTATTTACTTACTCATTTATTATTCACTGTTGTGTTACTGATTGAGTACAAACAAATGTGTTAGAAATTGCTATGAAAAGAAAAGGGCAAAGATTAAATAGGTAATGCTTTTTCCTACTCCTTTTCGGACCTGCTGTGGTGAGAAACCTGAAATATATGTGATGTATCATATTATAACTGTATGCATCTTCAAAATAAACTAACACAATAACCATTCTTACGGATAAAACTGTATTTATATCTTAAATGGGCTTGTCGGTGGGGACGTGAGAATTTCCTCTTGTGAATAATTGTTATTTACATAAATAATTGCTAAAGTTATGTGTTTATTGTAAGAATTGCCACTTCGAGCTATATGACACTGGATTAATTGTAATTAAGAATATCATATTTAAATGCATTGGCTATAATTGATAAATACAGTAAACAGACCATGGTTCAGATAAGCGGCATATTATTTTAACTCTAGCAATGACTTGACAGTGTCAATGACTTGGAAGGACTCAAAAATATCAAGTCTGTGACTTGACTTGGACTGGGGATTAAAAACTTGAGTCTTACAATATATTGACTTACTCGCATCTCCGGATCAGAAAAAGTACACCGAGAGCAGTAAGAAGGAGATGTCCCACAGCCTGTTCTCCACCCTGAGTGACACATCTGAAATCACCCTGGCCAAAGAGATGAAGGACATCCTGAGCGAGGTGATGATGCACACGACAAGATGTTGACTCTCTGTGGCCTTTGAAGAGTCCTGATATGGTTCTCTTCCCGCAGAGGAAATACAAAGAGAGCGGCAGGAAGCAGCTCGCTCAGAGCCTCTACTCCCGACTGGCGGATACGGCAGAGACGCGCTTTGCCAAGAGCGTTTCTGAGCTGCAGAGCGAGGTGAGACAAGTCTGGACAGACAAGCTAAATCATACAAAAACGAAAAATTCTATTAATGTTTTATTTTGAGAATGATATGCTCATTTTCTTTAGAAGAGTGCTTGCACTCGCAACTTTCTTTGGCCCCATGTCATA
>NC_084554.2:47852500-47860000 GCF_033978685.3 Nerophis lumbriciformis
TTCTGTTCTAAATTGGCCCGCCAACTCCCCTGACCTTAGCCCCATAGAAAATCTGTGGGGTATTGTGAAAAGGAAGATGCAGAATGCCAGACCCAAAAACGCAGAAGAGTTGAAGGCCACTATCAGAGCAACCTGGGCTCTCATAACACCTGAGCAGTGCCAGAAACTCTTCGACTCCATGCCACGCCGCATTAACGCAGTAATTGAGGCAAAAGGAGCTCCAACCAAGTATTGAGTATTGTACATGCTCATATTTTTCATTTTCATACTTTTCAGTTGGCCAACATTTCTAAAAATCCCTTTTTTGTATTAGCCTTAAGTAATACTCTAATTTTGTGACACACGGAATTTTGGATTTTCATTTGTTGCCACTTCAAATCATCAAAATTAAATGAAATAAACATTTGAATGCATCAGTCTGTGTGCAATGAATAAATATAATGTACAAGTTACACCTTTTGAATGCAATTACTGAAATAAATCAAGTTTTTCAAAATATTCTAATTTACTGGCTTTTACCTGTGTGTGTGTGTGTGTGTGTGTGTGTGTGTGTATATATATATATATATATATATATATATATATATATATATATATATATATATATATATATATATAAGTTTAAGTTTAACTCCACAGCAAATACATCCTTCTTTCCAGGCTGGTTTATTGGCTTTTTGGTCCCCTATTGAGTTAGATAATAGGCAAAACTTGGTGAAATCGAGGTTCCACTAGACTAGTTTTTTACCACAACATTTTTTTAGTACTTTAGCAAGTAGTAATTTTATGTATTTTTTATTTCATCCTCCTTTCTTCCGGTAGTACTGTACTTTAGCTCCATTTTATGGGTAATTATTTACCTTTTTGTACGCTGCTTCTGTTTTTATAGTCCGTGTTTACAGTTGCTACAAGTATTTATTTGCTGCTCCTTGTCTTGAAGTGTCCCACAAAGACAAATAAAGTGTTATTCATTTGAATAACTGAGACAGATTAAGAAAATCAGAGCAGACTGTAAGTAATATAATAAGGTAGCAGTCAAAAGTTACATATCTTCATTCAAGAGAATGTAAAAGTGTCTCTAAACCTTTATCTCTTGATAAACTAAAGTTTTTTCCTGTTAGTTGAAATACAAGAAGGGACAGAAAGACGTGTCCAAGTCCCTTTACTCCACGCTGCCGGCCACTTTGGAGACGCAGCACGCCAAAGAGGCGGCGGACCTGCAGAATGAAGTAAAAATTAAAAACACAACACAAGTCCTGATCCGATCAGCCATCTTGTTACCTGCGTTCTCAGCGCAAGTACTCTCAGAAGAAGGAGCTGAAGTCAACGCTGTTCCACCTGCTGCCTGACACCTTGGACACGGCCCACGCCAGAGACGTCTCTGAGCTTCTCAGTCAGGTGACCGGCGTCCTTCCTTTTCCGTTTGCGGGAAGTTGTCTGGCCGAGGTTGTAACCTGCAGTGGTTGTGGTCTGCAGGTGAAGTACCAGGAGGACGGCAGGAAGGAGATGAATGTCAGCTTGTACTCGCTGCTGCCACAAACCATCCACACGCAACACGCTAAAGAACTTACCAGTCTGCAGAGTGAGGTACTATTGTCACCATTACTTTACGTGTTACTTCATATATTAAGTTACTTAGCATATCAAGTTACTTCATATGTTAAGTTACTTCAACTATTCATGTGTTAAATTACTTCATATCTTAAAGGACTATTAAGTTACTTCATGTGAACTTAGGTTATGTAATATGATTCATTACTTCAGATATTAGGTTACTTCATGTGTTAGGTTACTTACAAAACCCAAAAGCAGTGAAGTTGTCACGTTGTGTAAATGGTAAATAAAAACAGAATACAATAATTTGCTAATCTTTTTCAACTTACATTCAATTGAATAGACCGCAAAGACAAGATACTTAACGTTCAAACTGGAAAACTTTGTTTTTTTTGCAAATATTAGCTCATTTGGAATTTGATGCCTGCAACATGTTTCAAAAAAGCTGGCACAAGTGGCAAAAAAGACTGAGAAAGTTAAGGAATGCTCATCAAACACTTATTTGGAACATCCCACAGGTGAACAGGCTAATTGGGAACAGGTGGGTGCCATGATTGGGTATAAAAGCAGCTTCCATGAAATGCTCAGTCATTCACAAACAAGGATGGGACGAGGGTCACCACTTTGTCAACAAATGCGTGAGCAAATTGTCCAACAGTTTGACACATAGAATAGCAGGTCCATTCTATGTGTCATACTTGATCATTTCGCGATATTGCCATGTTTTTGCTGAAAGGATTTAGTAGAGAACATCGACGATAAAGTTCGCAACTTTTGATCGCTGATAAAAAAGCCTTGCCTGTACCGGAAGTAGCAGACGAGTAGCGTGACGTCTCAGGTTGTGGAGCTCCTCACATCCGCACATTGTTTACAATCATGGCCACCAGCAGCGAGAGCGATTCGGACCGAGAAAGCGACGATTTCCCCATTAATTTGAGCGAGGATGAAAGATTTGTGGATGAGGAAAGTGAGAGTGAAGGACTAGAGGGCAGTGGGAGCGATTCAGATAGGGAAGATGCTGTGAGAGGCGGGTGGGACCTGATATTCAGCTGGGAATGACTAAAACAGTAAATAAACACAAGACATATATATACTCTATTAGCCACAACACAACCAGGCTTATATTTAATATGCCACAAATTAATCCCGCATAACAAACACCTCCCCCCTCCCGTCCATATAACCCGCCAATACAACTCAAACACCTGCACAACACACTCAATCCCACAGCCCAAAGTACCGTTCACCTCCCCAAAGTTCATACAGCACATATATTTCCCCAAAGTCCCCAAAGTTACGTACGTGACATGCACATAGCGGCACACACGTACGAGCAAGCGATCAAATGTTTGGTAGCCGCAGCTGCATGCGTACTCACGGTACCGTGTCTGCGCATCCAACTCAAAGTCCTCCTGGTAAGAGTCTCTGTTGTCCCAGTTCTCCACAGGCCAATGGTAAAGCTTGATTGTCATCTTTCGGGAATGTAAACAATGAAACACCGGCCGTGTTTGTGTTGCTGCAGCCGGCCGCAATACACCGCTTCCCACCTACAGCTTTCTTCTTTGCTGTCTCCATTGTTCATTGAACAAATTGCAAAAGATTCACCAACACAGATGTCCAGAATACTGTGGAATTTTGCGATGAAAACAGACGACTTAATAGCTGGCCACCATGCTGTCCCAAAATGTCCTCCACAATCCGAGACGTTTTCAGCAGGATATTTCGCGCAAATTTTAAAATTGCACTTTAGTAAGCTAACCCGGCCGTATTGGCATGTTTTGCAATGTTAAGATTTCATCATTGATGTATAAACTATCAGACTGTGTGGTCGGTAGTAGTGGCTTTCAGTAGGCCTTTAAGTGTTATAATGACAATGACAATAAAGGAATTGATTGATTTAAAAGGATTTGCAAATCATTGTATTCTGTTTTTATTTACCATTTACACAACGTGCCAACTTCACTGGTTTTGGGTTTTGTAATATGTTAAACTACATATTTGTTGTTTTCCGTCATAAGGAGTATGTTGGTGACATATGTGCTACAGGAAGTGATGAGGTTTGTTGTTTTTCGTCTTATGAGAAGTACGTTGGTGTCTTCTGTGCTGCAGGTGAAGTACAAGGAAGGTGTGAAGGAGAAAATGCAGAACAGTTTGTACCATCAGCTCCCACAAACCCTTGAGACCCAGCAGGCCAAGCAGATGTCAGAGCTGCAGAGCGAGGTGCCACCAAAAAGAAACTTATATCTTATCTAGTCCACCATTTTGAACACGTCTTCTCGCTGCTTCAGAGCAAGTACAAGTCTGCAGGTCAGAAGGAGCTCCGCAGCTCTCTGTACGCCGCCCTCCCTGTCACCATGGAGACGCAGCGCGCCAAAGACGCCGCCGAGAAGCTCAGCGAGGTAACGTGCTCGCGTCCCAACTCCACCACAAGGACGTTTGTCTTCACGTGGGTTTTGTCTTCCAGGTCAAGTACAAGGAGAGCGGGAGGAAGGAGATGTCCGCCTCGCTTTACGCCACTTTGCCCGACACCTGCCAGACCAGCTTCAGCAGGGAGATGACGCACCTGCAGAGCGAGGTGCCTTCAAAATAAAACACCGTATTTAGCTACATTCAGTAAAGTCCTCTCGTGTCCTTCAGAACAAGTACAAGGAGGACGGGAGGCGGAATCTCTCTCAGAGCTTCTACTCTCAGTTGGCGCAGACGACCGAGACGCAGTTCGCCAAGAGCGTCGGCGAGCTGCAGAGCGAGGTGAGCTCTTTTTATAGTTCACGTCCCGCCCGGACTCGCACTTTGACCCTCCGGCGTCCCCGCAGGTGAAGTACAAGGAGGACGCCCAGAAGGAGAGGTCGTCCTCGCTGTTCTCCGGCCTCCCTCAGACGCTCCACACGCAGCGGGCCAAGGAGGTGACGGCGCTCCAGAGTCAGGTGATGCTCTCCAACAGGAACAAAGCAGAGTGGGCGGGGTTTGTTTTCAGAGCAGAATGTGTCAGGAACAGATGCGGAAGCACATTTTTACAACAAATGTCTGCATAAAAGTGACAATATATCATATTGTAGGTGTTTATTACCATTTGCATTCATATTTTGCTGTTTGTTACATTTTGTTGTTTTTTGCTTGAATGTAAAACATGGGTGTCCACACTTTTCAGCAGGCGAGCTACTTTTTAAATGACCGAGTCGAAGGGATCTACCTCATTCATATATATAATTTATATTTATTTATTTATGAAAGAGTCGTTTTTGTTAACAAGTTAAAAGGTGTTTAATAAATTGGGGGTGAAATCACCAAAAATGATTCCCGGGCGTGGCCACCGCTGCTGCTCACTGCTCCCCTCACCTCCCATGGTGTGATCAAGGGTGATGGGTCAAATGCAGAGAATTATTTCGCCACACCTAGTGTGTGTGCGACAATCATTGGTACTTTAACTTACAAACCCCGTTTCCATATGAGTTGGGAAATTGTGTTAGATGTAAATATAAACGGAATACAATGATTTGCAAATCCTTTTCAACCCATATTCAGATGAATATGCTACAAAGACAACATATTTGATGTTCAAACTCATAAACTTTATTTTTTTTTTGCAAATAATCATTAACTTAGAATTTGATGCCAGCAACACGTGACAAAGAAGTTGAGAAAGGTGGCAATAAATACTGATAAAGTTGAGGAATGCTCATCAAACACTTATTTGGAACATCCCACAGGTGAACAGGCAAATTGGGAACAGGTGGGTGCCATGATTGGGTATAAAAGTAGATTCCATGAAATTCTCAGTCATTCCCAAACAAGGATGGGGCGAGGGTCACCACTTTGTCAACAAATGCGTGAGCAAATTGTTGAACAGTTTAAGAAAAACCTTTCTCAACCAGCTATTGCAAGGAATTTAGGGATTTCACCATCTACGGTCCGTAATATCATCAAAGGGTTCAGAGAATCTGGAGAAATCACTGCACGTAAGCAGCTAAGCCCGTGACCTTCGATCCCTCAGGCTGTACTGCATCAACAAGCGACATCAGTGTGTAAAGGATATCACCACATGGGCTCAGGAACACTTCAGAAACCCACTGTCAGTAACTACAGTTGGTCGCTACATCTGTAAGTGCAAGTTAAAACTCTCCTACGCAAGGCGAAAACTGTTTATCAACAACACCCAGAAACGCCGTCGGCTTCGCTGGGCCTGAGCTCATCTAAGATGGACTGATACAAAGTGGAAAAGTGTTCCGTGGTCTGACGAGTCCACATTTCAAATTGTTTTTGGAAACTGTGGACGTCGTGTCCTCCGGACCAAAGAGGAAAAGAACCAGATAGGCTCCAGCACCCCCCGCGGCCCCAAAAGGGACAAACGGTAGAAAATGGATGGATGGAATACAAGCTTGTTTAACACATATAGATTCCTTTCTTTCCTGAAGACAAGAATATAAGTTGGTGTATTACCTGATTCTGATGACTTGCATTGATTGGAATCAGACAGTAGTGATGATAACGTCCGCATTTTTGAATGGAGGAGAAAAAAAGTCCTCCTTTCTGTCCAATACCACATGAAGGTGCTTGCTTTTTGCCATCTTATTTGTCCAGCTTCCATACTCCTTTTTATACACTTTACGAGAAATACATTGGCGGCAAACTCCGTGGCTTGCGGGCTTGTGCTCGCCAGCTTTCTGAGACTCTTATTTTGTTAGCGCAGGCAGGATAGAGCCGCGCTTTTATTGTGAAGACAGGAACTATGTGGTCAGTCTTTAGGCTTTTGACAGGAGGTATGGTTGAAATAAAAAGTGTTTCTCGCCTCCCTGGCGGTCTTTTTTTTCCCTTCACACTGAGCTCGCAGCAGCCAGCATCATTTCACAAGACCCTCGGGTGCCGTGAATGTCAATCAAGTGACGAAAGTGACGTCATAGTGAAGATTTCGGATCGCAAATTTTTAGGACTATTTTTTCAACGCCTAGTTGGCGATCGACTGACACACCCTCCGCGATCGAGCGGTAGCTCGCGATCGACGTAATGGACACCCCAGATGTAAAAGATGTCTATGGAGGAGCTGGTCTGAGAAGTAAAAGATGTTGTTAATATTCAGTGTTTTATTGTTCATATTTAATATTGCCAATCCCACTTTCTTTATTTTCATGTACATTTTGGGTGTCCCATTCAGTAAAAAAACTTAAAATTACATTCCGTTTTTGAGGTGGTCTGTCATAACTTTTTTTTAGAATTCTATCGGACATTGTGACTTTTGGTATTAGTGGTCCTGAAAAAAAGGGACCCAAACACACATACTGTACAGCAGATTTTTACAGCTAAATGTGTATACATCATTTATACACACATACACCTTGGCCCCCCAGACACATTTTTTCTCTCAATGTGGCCCCCGAGTCAAAATATTTGCCCAGCTTTGCTTTAAATAATTAGCTGCCAACAACAAACGGCCCCCGGGCCACACTTTGGACACCAATGCTCTATAGATAGCTCAAAAAGTAATGGAGGAAAATTGCTGAAACTTGAAGGACATGTGAGAAATGGGATAAGGAGCAAGTGATGATACTTAGGGGCTGATCAGGATAACCGTCAGGATTAAATATTTTTTTGGGGTGCTCCAAATGCTTTTCTGGTTTTAACTGTTTTTAGTATACATTTTTTTTAGTTTTTGTTAATACAATGTTTGCTGATGTTCTTGTTTAATTGCATTTTTGGGATTTTTTTTCGTGGGTCAATAAAAACAAGGTAAGAGTGACACTAAAATGACAATTTGTTTTTTGTCGGACACAGGTGAAATACCAGGAGGGCAAGAAAGACGCCGCCTCGTCTCTCTACCACCTCCTACCGGAGACCTTGGAGACACAGCTTGCCAAACACGTGTCCGAAATCCAGAGCGAGGTTAGGCCCCGCCCACTTTTCTGCAACTTGCCTTTTAAATGGCATTTCATCAAATCGTGCCACTTGCTTGTT
>NC_084554.2:47865000-47900000 GCF_033978685.3 Nerophis lumbriciformis
GCCACATTGTTTATTGTGGTCCGCCACATAATTTTATGTTGTTCGCTACATTATCTTGCATGGCCCGCCACATCATTTATTGTGGCCCGCCGCATAATTTAACATGGTTCACTACTTTATTTTGCATTGCCCGCCACATCATTTATTGTGGCTAGCCACGTTATTTTATGTGGTTAACTACATTATTTTATATGGCCCGCCATATTATTTTATGTTGCCTGCGAAAAGCTAGAAATATTAAAGCCCTTTCTGGCTAAATAAATAAAAAATTAGTGACAATTTTCACAGAGAAATGTATGAATATGTCCATCCATCCATTTTCTACTGCTTATTCCCTTTTGGGGTCGCGGGGGGCGCTGGAGCCTATCTCAGCTACAATCGGGCGGAAGGCGGGGTACACCCTGGACAAGTCGCCACCTCATCGTTCTCAATGTAATTTTATCTCATCGTGCAACAAGTCGTTGAAAGCTTTTTTTTGTTGTTGTAAAAAATAAACATTCACGTCACCTTGACTAACAATTTCAAAGCAAGTTATCCATCATTCAGTTAAAAGATATATATATATATATATATATATATATATATATATATATATATATATATATATATATATATATATATATATATATATATATATATATATCAAAAAGAGTTGCCTATGCAAATTGTGTAACGAGGCTATGATACATTTATATTCATATATAGTCATCGTTACATGCGGCCCTCAATAAAAACACCCCTGTTCTAGAACAAGTACAAGGAGGCGTGCAGGAAACATGCGTCCAGCTGTCTGTACGCCAAGATGCCGGACACTCTGGAGACCCAGCATGCTAAGGAAGTGTCACAGCTACAGAGTCAGGTCAGTATCGAGTCTGCGAGAAGCAAGTCCAGAACCCGGGCTGAAGCTCTTCCGCCATCTTTGTTCAGGTGGCCTACAAGCACAGGGAGGACGCCAGCAGGCCGCTCTACCACCAGCTGCCTCAAACCAGCCAGACGCAGTCGGCCAAGGAGCTGACTGACCTGTACAGTCAGGTGAGGAGCTTCACGTGTGTGTTTCACACTGAAACGTGTGTCTAAATGTGTGTGTTCTTGTATTTCTACCCTTCTTGACACATCAACAAGAAAAAGTAGCTTCCATATGAGGACGGGTGAACAAGTTAGGACCGAAATCATGGTCCAATTACGGAAAACCATGCATCTTATAGAGAGCCAAATACTAGAGTCCGTGAACATTGTTCCAAAGTCAGGATTTTTTGTTGATTTAATGTGCATACAAAAGTAAACATTGAAAGGCGCAAAGGCAGCAATATATGCTAAAACAAGACGGCAGCTAAAGAAGGACTTCCCTATTCATCCCCGAAAAAACCCACCAGGTGAGCAGCTGATTATACGACTTCCGGTGCTGACGTAAGACAACCCGCGTTCCATATGTGACCGAGGTACACTACGGTACTAAGACTATAGTGTCCATTAACAGTGAGCTTCTACAGCTGGGTTGCCCAAAGTGCGGCAGAGGGGCCGTCTGTGGTCCGTGACTCGTTTGTCATCGGCCTTAAGCACATTACAAAAAACAAAAAATAGAGATCTCATTTGCACCCCTGGTGGTGAAATCTATCAAAATTATGGCAGTCCCAAAAAGGAGGGATTTTTTAAATTGACTGTGTGTCGGTTTTAAAAGTGCTCCCTCTCTGGCCAACATATGAAATAACATTTGCACCCCTAGTGGTGAAATCTATCAAAACTATGGTAGTCCCAAAAAGGAGGGATTTTTAAAATTGACTGTGTGTCAGTTTTAAAAGTGCTCCCCCTCTGGCCAACATATGTAATAACAATTATGTGTAAAAATGTGAAGTGCTCCCCCTCTGGTCAACATATGAAATAACATTTGCACCCCCGGTGGTGAAATCTATCAAAATTATGGCGGTCCCAAAAAGGAGGGATTTTTAAAATTGACTGTGTGTCGGTTTTAAAAGTGCTCCCCCTCTGGCCAACATATGAAATAACATTTGCACCCCTGGTGGTGAAATCTATCAAAACTATGGTAGTCCCAAAAAGGAGGGATTTTTAAAATTGACTGTGTGTCAGTTTTAAAAGTGCTCCCCCTCTGGCCAACATATGTAATAACAATTATGTGTAAAAATGTGAAGTGCTCCCTCTCTGGCCAACATATGAAATAACATTTGCACCCCCGGTGGTGAAATCTATCAAAATTATGGCGGTCCCAAAAAGGAGGGATTTTTAAAATTGACTGTGTGTCGGTTTTAAAAGTGCTCCCCCTCTGGCCAACATATGAAATAACATTTGCACCCCTGGTGGTGAAATCTATCAAAACTATGGTAGTCCCAAAAAGGAGGGATTTTTAAAATTGACTGTGTGTCAGTTTTAAAAGTGCTCCCCCTCTGGCCAACATATGTAATAACAATTATGTGTAAAAATGTGAAGTGCTCCCCCTCTGGTCAACATATGAAATAACATTTGTACCCCCGGTGGTGAAATCTATCAAAATTATGGCGGTCCCAAAAAGGAGGGATTTTTAAAATTGACTGTGTGTCGGTTTCAAAAGTGCTCCCCCTCTGGCCAACATATGAAATAACATTTGCACCCCTGGTGGTGAAATCTATCAAAACTATGGTAGTCCCAAAAAGGAGGGATTTTTATAATTGACTGTGTGTCAGTTTTAAAAGTGCTCCCCCTCTGGCCAACATATGTAATAACAATTATGTGTAAAAATGTGAAGTGCTCCCTCTCTGGCCAACATATGAAATAACAAGTGTGTGTAAGAAATTGAAATGCGCCCCCTTTGGCCAAAATTTATAAAAATTAAAATCAAAAATTATATAGAGACATACTGTAATAACTTGAAGTAAATAATGAAGATTAAAAACCAATTACAAACAAAACATTAAAAAAAAAAAAGAAATAAACTAAAAGCTTACCTTTTTTATATTTGCTTTGTTTGTATATATTATTAATGTTGTAAATACAAATCCTTATATATCTAGAAAGGGTGGTCCTAAAGAGGTAGGCATTTTTCCGAGGTCTCAAGAAAGTAACAAATACACGAGTGTGTGTGTGTGTGTGTGTGTGTGTGTGTGTGTGTGTGTGTGTGTGTGTGTGTGTGTGTGTGTGTGTGTGTGTGTGTGTGTGTGTGTGTGTGTGTGTGTGTGCAGGTGAAGTACAAAGAAGACGGCAAGAAACAGATGACGACAAACTTGTACTCGCTCCTTCCTGAGACCGCTGAGACTCAGTTTGCCAAACAGATGTCAGAGTTGCACAGCCAGGTGAGGACCCCGAACGCACCAAGCTGAAGTCGAGCTGTTAACCTTTGACCTTTCAGACCAAGTACCAGAAGGACAAAGAAGATCTGTCCAACGCTTTGTTCTCGCTGCTGCCCGAGACCCTGGACACTCGCTTTGTGAAGGACATGGCTGACACTCACAGCCAGGTTAGGAAAACTTTTGGATGTTGCCTTTGGGGACACACTCTGAGGTGTGTGTGTGTGTGTGTGTGTGTGTGTGTGTGTGTGTGTGTGTGTGTGTGTGTGTGTGTGTGTGTGTGCGTGTGTGTGTGTGTGTGTGAGATAAACCAGCGACCCTCGTCTATTCTGGTCGCTTTATCAGAGCTGCCGGGTTCCTCGTCTTGGCATCCTCACTTGTATGCTGCTGACATGACGTGTATATATTCTAAATTCAAAGTATTCACAGAGCTTCACTTTTCCCACATTTGGTTATGTTACAGCCTTATTCCAAAATGGAATGAAATAAATGTTTGTCCTCAAAATTCTACACACATTACCTCATAGTGACAATGTGAAAAAGTATTTTTTTAGAAAGTTTTACGAATGTATTGAAAATTTAACTACAAAACCCAAAACCAGTGAAGTTGTCACATTGTGTAAATGGTAAATAAAAACAGAATACAATGATTTGCAAATCCTTTTCAACTTATATTCAATTGAATAGACTGCAAAGACAAGATACTTAATGTTCTAACTGAGAAACTTAATTTTTTTTTTGCAAATAATCATTAACTTAGAATTTCATGGCAGCAACACATTGCAAAGTAGTTGGGAAAGGGCATGTTCACCACTGTGTTACATGGCCTTTCCTTTTAACAACACCCAGTAAACGTTTGGGAACTGAGGAGACACATTTTTTAAGCTTCTCAGGTGGAATTCTTTCCCATTCTTGCTTGATGTAGAGCGTAAGTGGTTCAACAGTCCGGGGGTCTCCGTTGTGGTATTTTAGGCTTCATAATGCGCCACACATTTTCAATGGGAGACAGGTCTGGACTACAGGCAGGCCAGTCTAGTACCCACACTCTTTTACTATGAAGCCACGCTGTTGTAACACGTGGCTTGGCATTGTCTTGCTGAAATAAGCAGGAGCGTCCATGGTAACGTTGCTTGGATGGCAACATATGTTGCTCCAAAACCTGTATGTACCTTTCAGCATTAATGGTGCCTTCACAGATGTGTAAGTTACCCATTCCTTGGGCACTAATACACCCCCATACCATCACAGATGCTGGCTTTCCAACTTTGCGCCTAGAACAGTCCGGATGGTTATTTTCCTCTTTTTCCGGAGGACACAACGTCCACAGTTTCCAAAGGAATTTGAAATGTGGACTCGTCAGACCAAAGAACACTTTTCCACTTTGCATCAGTCCATCTTAGATGAGCTCGGGCCCAGCGAAGCGTTTCTGGGTGTTGTTGATAAATGGCTTTGGCTTTGCATAGTAGAGTTTTAACTTGCACTTACAAATGTAGCGACAAACTGTAGTTACTGACAGTGGTTTTCTGAATTGTTCTTGAGCCTATGTGGTGATATCCTTTACACACTGATGTCGCTTTTTGATGCAGTACCGCCTAAAGGAATCGAAGGTCCGTAAAATCGCTTACGTGCAGTGATTTCTCCAGATTCTCTGAACCTTTTGATGATATTACAGACCGTGGATGGTGAAATCCCTAAATTCCTTGCAATAGCTGGTTGAGAAATTTTGTTCTTAAACTGTTCGACAGTTTGCTCATGCATTTGTTGACAAAGTGGTGACCCTCGCCCCATCCTTGTTTGTGAATGACTGAGCATTTCATGGAAGCTGCTTTTATACCCAATCCTGGCACCCACCTGTTCCCAATTTGCCTCTTCACCTGTGGGATGTTCCAAATAAGTGTTTGATGAGCATTCCTCAACTTACTCAGTCTTTTTTGCCACTTGTGCCAGCTTTTTTTAAACATGTTGCAGGCATCAAATTCAAAATGAGCGAATATTTGCAAAAAAAAAACAACATTTTCCAGTTTAAACGTTTAGTATCTTGTCTTTGCAGTCTATTCAATTGAATATAAGTTGAAGAGGATTTGCAAATCATTGTATTCTGTTTTTATTTACCATTTACACAACGTGCCAACTTCACTGGTTTTGGGTTTTGTACATCCTGAAAGAACTTTAAATCCAACTGTTACCAGGTTTTGTGCAAATAAATAACATGCATTCAAGTAAAACGTTTAAAAATGTTCCGACATGACACCTATTTGCACTTAATTCCTCTTTTTTAGTTTTTTTTAGCAATATCATTTTTAGGGTGTGTTGTGAGCTGTTAAAGAGTTAGCTGTGGGCCGCAAATGGACCCCGGGCCGTACGTTGGACCTTGCTCTATGTGCTTTGCGGCTATTGTTATTACAGTCTTGTGTACTGCATACAGTGTTGCTGCTGCTGGAACCTTCATTTCCCTGAAGAAGTCCGATCATGTGATAGTCTGCTGTGTGCTGTGCAGGTCAAGTACAAGGAGGCGGGAAAGGAGGCGGCCAGCAGCGCTCTGTACCATCAGCTGCCGCAGACCGCCGAGACGCTTCATGCCAAAGAACAATCTGAGCTGCAGAGTCAAGTACTTCCCTTTCACACTAAACATCTTGTCAGCGTTGATGTCGCAGGTCCCATCAGATGCGACATAAACATCAAGAGACACAAGTTGTCCTCCAAAAAAATCAATTCACACCCAAATCTCGATTTTTATTTGTTCTCATTCTAAATCAATTCATTTTTTTTTTTTTATTTCTCAAATATATACATATTTATTTTTTTAAGAAGCAATTTTTGGATTAAAAAAGAACTAAACAATTACTGTTGATATTATTATTAATGATACAGATGCTTTTCTAAATTTTAAGTTTTCCCTTTTTTTCTTTTCTTTTTTTTTTAATTGTATTTGTATGTCTTCTCAATTACTTTGTACATTTCTCTCCTAAGTATTGTAAAGCTGGGATCAGTTTGGAGTTGGTTGCTCTATTTTCTTTTGTTAGATTGATCAAAATTGTGTGTTTTTCGTCAATAAAATATTTAAATACTTTTAAAAGACAAAGTTATGTATAAATATATATATCTTTATATATATATATATATATATATATATATATATATATATATATATATATATATATATATGTGTGTGTGTGTGTGTGTGTGTGTGTGTGTGTGTGTGTGTGTGTGTGTGTGTGTGTGTGTGTGTGTATGTATACATGTAGTATATATGTACCTGTGTGTGTGTGTATGTATATACATATATATATATATCTGTATGTATGTGTGTGTGTGTGTGTGTGTGTGTGTGTGTGTGTGTGTGTGTGTGTGTGTGTGTGCGTGCGTGTGTGTATATGTATGTATACATGTACATATATGTATATATGTACCTGTGTGTGTGTGTATATACATATATATATATGTGTATATATATATATATGTATATATATATATATATATATATATGTATGTGTGGGAAAAAAATCACAAGACTATTTCATCTCTACAGGCCTGTTTCATGAGGGGGGGTACCCTCAATCATCAGGAGATTTTAATGGGAGCATTCGCATACCATGGTTTATATAGGGCACAGAGTGGGTGGGTACAGGCTGGCCTAGGGGCGTGGTGATTGGCTCATGTGTTACCTAGGAGGTGTTTCCGTCTATGGCGGCATGTTGTTACAATTTCGCTGCGCTTGTTGAGGGATGACAGGTCTGGACGGTAGATAATAAACAGTTTCTCTTTCAAGCATAGGTTGCATCTTTTATTACCACTATTGTAAGGTGTGCTGGATGCAAGAATTTGCCATGTTATTGAATATTCAACATTATTGTCTTTGAGGTCCCAAATGTGTTTGCTGAGTTCTGTGGTATTTCGCAGGTTTTTGTTCCTGAAAGAAGCCTTGTGATTGTTCCATCTGGTTTTGAATTCACCCTCGGTTAATCCTACATATGTGTCGGATGTGTTAATGTCCTTGCGTATTACCTTAGATTGGTAGACAACTGATGTTTGTAAGCACCCCCCGTTGAGGGGGCAATCAGGTTTCTTTCGACAGTTACATGCTTTGTTGGTTTTGGAGTCGCTCTGACTGGGGGTCGACGGCTCATTTGCAATTGTTTTGTTGTGGTTTGAGATGATTTGTCGTATATTGTTCATGCAGCTGTAGCTCAATTTAATGTTGTTCTTGTTGAATACTTTTCTTAGGTTGTTGTCTTTGGGAAAGTGTTTGTCAATCAGATTGAGGAATTTGTGTCCAATGTTCGTTGAGACGTTTTTGCTGTATGGGGGGTTGTACCAGATGATGTCGTTTCGTTTTCTGTTCTTTTTTGGCTGGTTTCCTGGCGTGGGTTCATAGGTGAGGGTGAAATTGTATCTGCTTTCATCAAGGGCTTTTTGGTACGGGGGGGTTGCTTGGTCAAATTCAGCTTTGCTAGATGACAGCATCGATAGCCTTTTATTGATTCCGGTAGGTATTCTTTTCGTGGTGGTGGGTGGGTGGTTGCTGTCATGGTGCACGTATTGGAGTGTTGTGTTGGGTTTCATGAATGGTTGGTAGCTGTTATTTCTCAGGTTGAAAGTGACGTCAAGGAAGTTGACGGTTTGCTTGTTGGCTTCAATCGTGATCCGTAGGCCGTTCTCTTTGAAAATTTGGCAAATTCTTGCATCCAGCACACCTTACAATAGTGGTAATAAAAGATGCAACCTATGCTTGAAAGAGAAACTGTTTATTATTTACCGTCCAGACCTGTCATCCCTCAACAAGCGCAGCGAAATTGTAACAACATGCCGCCATAGACGGAAACACCTCCTAGGTAACACATGAGCCAATCACCACGCCCCTAGGCCAGCCTGTACCCACCCACTCTGTGCCCTATATAAACCATGGTATGCGAATGCTTCCATTAAAATCTCCTGATGATTGAGGGTACCCCCTCATGAAACAGGCCTGTAGAGATGAAATAGTCTTGTGATTTTTTTCCCACACATACATATATTGCGCTCTACTACGGTATCGAGCACTATTTTTTGGATAACCTTATTAAGACATATATATATATATATATATATATATATATATATATATATATATATATATATATATATATATATATATATATACATATATATACATATACATACACACACATATATTCACATTTGTGTGCTTACAAACATCAGTTGTCTACCAATCTAAGGTAATACGCAAGGACACTAACACATCCGACACATATGTAGGATTAACCGAGGGAGAATTCAAAACCAGATGGAACAATCACAAGGCTTCTTTCAGGAACAAAAACCTGCGAAATACCACAGAACTCAGCAAACACATTTGGGACCTCAAAGACAATAATGTTGAATATTCAATAACATGGCAAATTCTTGCATCCAGCACACCTTACAATAGTGGTAATAAAAGATGTAACCTATGCTTGAAAGAGAAACTGTTTATTATTTACCGTCCAGACCTGTCATCCCTCAACAAGCGCAGCGAAATTGTAACAGCATGCCGCCATATACGGAAACACCTCCTAGGTAACACATGAGCCAATCACCACGCCCCTACGCCAGCCTGTACCCACCCACTCTGTGCCCTATATAAACCATGGTATGCGAATGCTCCCATTAAAATCTCCTGATGATTGAGGATACCCCCCCTCATGAAACAGGCCTGTAGAGATGAAATAGACTTGTGATTTTTTTCCCCACACATACATATATTGCGCTCTACTACGGTATCGAGCACTATTTTTTGGATAACCTTATTAAGACATATACTCCGCTCCAAATTGATATTTGTTGAGCACTGTATGACGATCAGAAATGGAAAAATTCAACATCGACTACTCCACGAAGAACATTCCCATACCCGCGCAGAATGACTACAAGCTAAGGCTCATAGAAAAGACGGAACACTTCCTAAGAAGGATGCGGTGGAAAGCACATTTTTTCCTCCACCCTGAAACAAAAGGAACGCAAAAGAAAACTTACGGATTCAAATCTACCAAGAACCCACCCACAGTTGAGGAACTAAAGGATTTTGAGAACGACATGCTCAAAATGATACAATCAGTCAAATTCAAGCCAATCCGCAACCCACTCCTCACCAAGCTGAAAAATGACAAAGAGCGCATCAAGAAAGTAAACAACCTCATCATAGCTGCCGATAAAACCACAAACTTCTACAGAATGGACATACCAGAACACCACACCTTACTGGACAGAAGCATCACCAAATCATACAAAAAAGCGCAACCCAACACCTTACAGAACATCCACCTGGAAAATAAAAGGATCGCGGCTGAACTGGACATTGAGGACAGGGTGGACGCCACAGCCAACAAGGAAGCCTTCATCACATTGAAGGATCACAAACCCAACTTCGCAAATAACCCAACATGCCGACTAATAAACCCAACTAAATCTGAAATAGGAAAAATCAGCAAAATAATCCTGGACAGAGTCAACACAAAAATCAAGGACAAAACACCACTCAACCAATGGAGAAATACAGCAGCAGTAATCAAATGGTTCAACAACATCCAAGACAAACAACACCACAACTTTATCTCCTTTGATATCGAGGAATTTTACCCTTCCATCACGCAAGACCTACTGACTCAAGCACTAGACTTTGCCTCAGACTACGACTCAATCACAGGCAACGAAAGAAACATCATCATCCACGCAAAAAACTCCATTCTCATCCACAACAGTACACCATGGCAAAAAAAGAACAATGCAACATTTGACGTCACTATGGGAAGTTTTGACGGAGCAGAAACGTGTGAACTCGTTGGGAGTTTCCTCCTCTCCCAGCTCGCTAGCCTCAATCTGAACCTTGGTATTTACCGTGATGACGGACTGGCAGTGTGTCGCGCCTCGCCAAGGAGCAGCGAGAATACCAGGAAGCGCATATGCCAAATTTTCAAAGAGAACGGCCTACGGATCACGATTGAAGCCAACAAGCAAACCGTCAACTTCCTTGACGTCACTTTCAACCTGAGAAATAACAGCTACCAACCATTCACGAAACCCAACACAACACTCCAATACGTGCACCATGACAGCAACCACCCACCCACCACCACGAAAAGAATACCTACCGGAATCAATAAAAGGCTATCGATGCTGTCATCTAGCAAAGCTGAATTTGACCAAGCAACCCCCCCGTACCAAAAAGCCCTTGATGAAAGCGGATACAATTTCACCCTCACCTATGAACCCACGCCAGGAAACCAGCCAAAAAAGAACAGAAAACGAAACGACATCATCTGGTACAACCCCCCATACAGCAAAAACGTCTCAACTAACATTGGACACAAATTCCTCAATCTGATTGACAAACACTTTCCCAAAGACAACACCCTAAGAAAAGTATTCAACAAGAACAACATTAAATTGAGCTACAGCTGCATGAACAATATACGACAAATCATCTCAAACCACAACAAAACAATTGCAAATGAGCCGTCGGCCCCCAGACAGAGCGACTCCAAAACCAACAAAGGCTGTAACTGTCGAAAGAAACCTGATTGCCCTCTCAACGGGGGGTGCTTACAAACATCAGTTGTCTACCAATCTAAGGTAATACGCAAGGACACTAACACATCCGACACATATGTAGGATTAACCGAGGGAGAATTCAAAACCAGATGGAACAATCACAAGGCTTCTTTCAGGAACAAAAACCTGCGAAATACCACAGAACTCAGCAAACACATTTGGGACCTCAAAGATAATAATGTTGAATATTCAATAACATGGCAAATTCTTGCATCCAGCACACCTTACAATAGTGGTAATAAAAGATGTAACCTATGCTTGAAAGAGAAACTGTTTATTATTTACCGTCCAGACCTGTCATCCCTCAACAAGCGCAGCGAATTTGTAACAGCATGCCGCCACAGACGGAAACACCTCCTAGGTAACACATGAGCCAATCACCACGCCCCTACGCCAGCCTGTACCCACCCACTCTGTGCCCTATATAAACCATGGTATGTGAATGCTCCCATTAAAATCTCCTGATGATTGAGGATACCCCCCCTCATGAAACAGGCCTGTAGAGATGAAATAGTCTTGTGATTTTTTTCCCACACATACATATATATATATATATACTGTATATATATATACCAAATAATTTATTCTGAAAATTTTGTTGAATGGAGAATTGATTCTGAATCGGATGGTCAAGTATTATTGAAGTATTTAATCATGTGTCATGGCAGCCCAACTACATTGACATCATTCTTCCAGAACAAGTACAAGCAGAGCGGGAAGGAAGCGTTGGCGTCCAGTCTGTACGCTCAGCTGCCGCAGACGGCCGAGACGCAGCTCGCCGCCAAGATGTCGGAGCTGCAGAGCGAGGTGAGCGCGCGTGCGCACGCCATGACGCCCGCATCAGGTTTTCAAACCGTGGTGTCTTTGCAGACTAAGTACAAGTGGGAGGGCGTCAGGAGCGTCGGCCGTAGCGCCTACAGTCAGCTGGCGGTCACCACGGAAACGCAGCTCGCTAAAACGCTCTCAGAGCTCCAAAGCGAGGTGAAGTTTCAAGCCTGACGTAGAAATACCAACAAATAAGTCCGGCTTGTCGCTTTATTAACAAGTTAGCAACATGCTAAGTGCTAATCGTACCCGCAGATGAAATACAAGGAGGCCAGCAAGAGGGAGGCGGCCATCAGCCTCTACCACCGCCTGCCTGAGACCATGCAGACGCTGCACGCTAAGGAGGCCATGCAGCGGCAGAGTCAGGTGCAGACATTGGTCATTGACAAAGTTCTTCTCACGCCCACGGTCTGCCTGTGTCCTCACTAGGTCAACTACAAGGTGAAAGGTCGGGGGTCAAATAGCAGCAGCCTGTACTCCCAGCTGCCTGAGACCCAGGAGATGAAGTTGGCTAAAGCGGCCATGGAGCTGCAGAGTGAGGTGAGGTTGGCGGTGAATACGACGCAATTTATGAACTTGGTTCATTATGAATGGAAAAGTTTGTATAGTGAAGCAAATTTTGTCATTAGAAAAAATGTAAATATGAATAATCCTTGACAAAAGTCTATATTTTAGTGAAGGTTTGTACACTGAAAACACAATACAAACAATATACAGTACTGTATAGCAAACAGAACAAGGAGGTGGACTCTCTATTTATTAATCCAATCCAATCCAATCCACTTTATTTATATAGCACATTTAAACAACAAAAATGTTTCCAAAGTGCTGCACAACAATATTAAAAACAATATTAAAAACAATATTCAAATATTATCCTTAGCTCCACCAATGACTGAATAAAAACAAACAAAAAAAATAAATAAAAACAATATAAAAATAAATATAATTAAAAACGATTTTAAAGAATAAAAACAATTAAAACAGTAAATAGAAATCAAAATTTATTAGAAAAAACACAGAGGACAGAGGACCACACAACTCACGTAGTGTTAAAAGCCAAAGAATAAAAGTGGGTCTTAAGACGAGACTTAATAAGCCAGAACAACAGCAACAAGCTGAACTGTGCTGTATGCACACAGAAGTAATTTTGTTGCCCTCACAAACAATCAGAAATCACAAACATCCTTAACTTAAACAGCCATGCTACAATATAATATTTACAAAAGTAAAATGGACTTACATTCACAATGGCAAGGAGCTGGTGAGAAAGGAGCAGACAGAGGGAGAGAAGGGCGATGGAGGGAGACACTGAAAGACACTGGTGTATTCTCCGCTGTGAAATAAGTCTGCTTTGGCAACTTTTTTCAGTAAAGCCGAGTCATACCAAAGACTAGAGTTGTCCCGATCCGATATTTGGATCGGATCAGCCGCCAATATTTGCCAAAAAATGCGTATCGGCAAGGCATAGGAAAATGCAGATCCAGATCCAGTTTAAAAAAAAAAACTCCGGTCCGTGTTTTCCAACGCACCGATTTAAATAATACATTCCACTTTTCTGCTGCTCCCTAATTTCCATTCCGCATTTTCCAGCACACCTTCAACACATCCACAAATCTGTGTCCTAACCGTTAAGACGGCCATGTGAATTAAAAGTTACCGGTAAAAATGTCAGCTGACTCTGTGCGATATAGAAAATGACTATATTGTGATATTCGAGTATACTTTCTCACGCAGTTGCTTTTAGCTGCTGGCATTACACGACAGGCTCTTCTCACTCTTTCCTGTGTCTCCCTCTCACAGACAGCAAGCGCACCTTCTTACACACGTCACATACTGTCACGTCATACGTCACATACGTATACGCCCTCCCCAAGCAGAGAGGTAGCAGCATGGCTAATGTTAGCTGTGATGCTAGCACAGCCGTGCGAGTGGTAATACAAATGAAGGAAGAATTCATTAATTCCCCCAAAAAACAGCAGGGGGTCCATCGTCTGGCGGTGGTTTGGCTTCAAGTGGGAATATGTCGAACAGACAACCGTAATTTGTCAAGTGTGGGGCAAAAGCGTTGCTATAAAAAATGGCATTACTGCTAATATATAGCATAATTTGAAAAGTCACCTGCTAGAGAATGAAGAGTGCTTACTCCGCATGTCAACATCTCCATTTGGTACCACACGCCCACACCATCAAAATGCCGAGGCAAACATTTCCAGATCAACACCATATGAAAAAAATTGTGATTTTTTTTTGTTGTTGTGATTTCCTTCTCTGCATGAAAGTTTAAAAGTAGCATACAGTATATTAATGCAGTATGAAGAAGAATGTTTTAATGTAGACACAAAGAACCATCATACTGCTGTGATTATATGTATCAAGTGTTCATTCAAGGCTAAGGCAAAATATCGAGATATATATGGTGTATCGCGATATGGCCTTAAAATATTGCGATAATAAAAAAAAGGCCATATCGCCCAGCCCTAGTTCAATGATGCCATTTCTGTTTGTCATGTATAATTTTGTCTATTTTGTGTTTATCCTTGAATAAACAGGTCAGTTTCTTGTTACCAACCATTGTGTATTATTCAAACTCCCCTAATTCAGCTGGCTAGTTGTTATCAAGAGTACTAAAACCCTTTTCAACATGAATCTGACAACTAAGTAGGCTAAATAACTTTAAACTTTAATACATGCTTGGATAGGCTAGTATCGGATCGGAAGTGCAAAAACCTGGATCGGGACATCCCTACCAAAGACTATAAAAATGGGACCCATTACCTCCCTGCTTCGCACTCAGCATCAAGGGTTGGAATTGGGGGTTGAATCACCAAAAATTATTCCCGGGCGCGGCAACGCTGCTGCTCACTGCTCCCCTCACCTCTTAGGGGGTGGACAAGGGGATGGGTCAAATGCAGATAATAATTTCACCATACCTAGTGTGTGTGTGACAATCATTGGTACTTTAACTTTAACTTTAACTCATCACAATGAAAACTTGCTGTGGTACGAGGCTTGCTTCGTCGATTCTTCCATACTAGTGAACCCATATACTCCTTGCAAATAGTCTTAGTTTTAACTCCACAGCGATTCCCTCCTTCCTTCCACGCTGGTCTGTTGTCTTTTTGGGACTCACCTTGAGTTAGCAAAATGGACAAAACTTGTCAAAAGACAAAAAAAACACACTGACAATCAGTGTTGGGTTAGTTACTGAAAACCAGTAACTAGTTACAGTTACTAGTTACCAGTGTTGGGTTAGTTGCTGAAAACCAGTAACTAGTTACAGTTACTAGTTACTTTATTTCTAAAGTAACTCAGTTACTAACTCAGTTACTTACACCAAAAAGTAATACGTTGTTGTGAAAAGTAACTATTTAGTTACTTTTTTTTTTTTTTTTAAAGCTCCCATTAATGCCCTTTTAGCCTTCATTTCAGTACTGTTATTGTAGTGGAGAATAATACAATGTGTTGATCAACTTGACATGCATTTGCATCACTGAACTCTGCTAAGCAATGTGCTCTACATACAACACACAAAGACAAATATATGTTTCAAAGGGCCAATTTATTTCAGGCCAGAACAAATTGACACAACTATTTTAAATAGCTGCAACATAACATATATAAGTAACAAACAGCATAATAACAACATAGCTGTAAACCTGGCTTCACCTAAGGAAGGCACACGTGACATACACAAAGCCTAACCAGGCAGATTTGAATTGTTGTTTTGGGCAGTAGACGGGATCTTTGATCCAAGTCACAACTTACATTTAACTAAAATGTTCTTTTCTTTGTGCTCGACAAAAAAAAGAAGTGAGAATATCTCCATGTTAAGACACTCGAGTCGACTGCGGCTACGTTGTTAGTAAACACAGACACGCCCCTCCTCCCCTCCCCACACCCACACCCAGACACACACAGAGCGCGCCTCCGGCTTGTGACCCAAGAACATTCAGAAGGACGACACTGCAGCGCTCCAATAAAACACACTCAGATCTTCTGTTTCTAGCTGATACTACATAAAAAATAACGTAAAATAACGCAGTATCGCATCATGTAGTAACGGTAACTGAGTTACTGAATATAAAAAGTAACGCGTTAGATTACTAGTTACCGCCAGAACTAACGGCGTTACAGTAACGCGTTAGTCCCAACACTGCTGACAAGTGGCCAGTAGTGTACTGGGCAACAAGTGATGTGGAGGGCTCCGCCTCCATAAAAATGACGCGCCCTGCTTTTTGCCTGCAGGCAGGACACAAAATGAATAAGACATGGTTCTGCATATTTGGCTCCATCTAAAAGTTGGTACATCAAAAAGTTGGCAAATAGAAGGGTTGGTGAATGGAGGTCCCTCTGTATTTTCTTTCCACGCTTGCAGTGCACGCTTTTACACGACAGCGGGACGATATTAACAGACAACTTTTTTTTCTCCCTTGTATGTGTCGTAGAATAAATACAAGGCCAAAGGTCGGCCGGAGAGCGGCGGCAGTGTGTTTCACCAGATGGCCGAGACCAACCAGACGGAGTTCGTCAAGCGCATGTCGGAACTTCAGAGTGAGGTGAGCGGCGACATCGCCCTCATCCCAAAATGTCCGCCTGTGGGGACTCATGTGCGTGTTTGTGTGCGTCCAGACAAAGTACAAGAAGGACAAAGGAGATCTGTCCAACACGTTGTTCTCTCAGCTGCCCGAGACCCTGGACACTCGCTTTGTGAAGGACATGGCTGACATCCACAGTCAGGTGAGTCATTGGCTTTGGTTTGCTGTCATTGTTTTACATTCTGTTAATGTTAAAGAATCACAATCTATTCTATTTATTCTTTTCTATTTATAACCTTTGCCAGTGGTTGTCAAACTCTTTTCACCAAGTACGTCCTCAGACGTTCTCTCCAAGTACCACCATAATGACCAACAATTAAATGCAGTAGCGTAGTAGGCCTATGCATTTGTTAAATACAAGGCAGAGGTTTTATTTAATATTTGTGTGTTTTTACAATAAAAAAAACTAGATACTCAGTCGCCAGAATTTGACTGAAAAACATCAATTTTCTATTTGCAGTAAAAAAAAAAAAGCGTACATTTTACAGTAAAATTCTGGCAAATGAGCTTCCATTTTTACTGTAAAAAAATTGTGGTACTGTTTGCTATTTACAGTAATACACCGTAAAATACACAGTTGATGTTTTTACAGTAAAAAAACTGGCAGCTCTGTCACCAAAATTTGACCGTAAAAAAAGCAATTTTCTACTTACAGTAAAAAAAAGGTGTACATTTTACAGTAAAATTCTGGCAACCAAGCTGCCAGTGTTTTAGTTATTGTAAAATCTACAGTTGTTTTTACTGTAGAAAACTAGATACTCAGTCGCCAGAATTTGACTGAAAAACCGAAATTTTCTATTTGCAGTAAAAAAAAAAAAAGCGTACATTTTACAGTAAAATTCTGGCAAATGGGCTTCCATTTTTACTGTAAAAAAATTGTGGTAATGTTTGCTATTTACAGTAATACACCATAAAATACACAGTTGATGTTTTTACAGTAAAAAAAACTGGCAGCTCCGTCACCAAAATTTAACCGTAAAAAAAGCAATTTTCTACTTACAGTAAAAAAAAAGTGTACATTTTACAGTAAAATTCTGGCAACCAAGCTGCCAGTTTTTTAGTTATTGTAAAATCTACAGTTGTTGTTTTTACTGTAGAAAACTAGATACTCAGTCGCCAGAATTTGACTGAAAAACCGAAATTTTCTATTTGCAGTAAAAAAAGCGTACATTTTACAGTAAAATTCTGGCAAATGAGCTGCCATTTTTACTGTAAACAAATTGTGGTACTGTTTTGCTATTTACAGTAATACACCGTAAAATACACAGTTGATGTTTTTACAGTAAAAAAACTGGCAGCTGCGTCACCAAAATTTGACCGTAAAAAAAGCAATTTTCTACTTACAGTAAAAAAAAGGTGTACATTTTACAGTAAAATTCTGGCAACCAAGCTGCTAGTTTTTTAGTTATTGTAAAATCTACAGTTGTTTTTACTGTAGAAAACTAGATACTCAGTCACCAGAATTTGACTGAAAAACCGAAATTTTCTATTTGCAGTAAAAAAAAAAAAGCGTACATTTTACAGTAAAATTCTGGCAAATGAGCTGCCATTTTTACTGTGAACAAATTGTGGTACTGTTTTGCTATTTACAGTAATACACCGTAAAATACACAGTTGATGTTTTTACAGTAAAAAAACTGGCAGCTGCGTCACCAAAATTTGACCGTAAAAAAAGCAATTTTCTACTTACAGTAAAAAAAAGGTGTACATTTTACAGTAAAATTCTGGCAACCAAGCTGCTAGTTTTTTAGTTATTGTAAAATCTACAGTTGTTTTTACTGTAGAAAACTAGATACTCAGTCACCAGAATTTGACTGAAAAACCGAAATTTTCTATTTGCAGTAAAAAAAAAAAAGCGTACATTTTACAGTAAAATTCTGGCAAATGAGCTGCCATTTTTACTGTGAACAAATTGTGGTACTGTTTTGCTATTTACAGTAATACACCGTAAAATACACAGTTGATGTTTTTACAGTAAAAAAACTGGCAGCTCCGTCACCAAAATTTGACCGTAAAAAAAGCTATTTTCTACTTACAGTAAAAAAAAAAGGTGTACATTTTACAGTAAAATTCTGGCAACCTAGCTGCCAGTTTTTTAGTTATTGTAAAATCTACAGTTGTTGTTTTTACTGTAGAAAACTAGATACTCAGTTGCCAGAATTTGACTGAAAAACATAAATTTTCTATTTGCAGTATAAAAAAAAAAGCGTACATTTTACAGTAAAATTCTGGCAAATGAGCTGCCATTTTTACTCTAGACAAATTGTGGTACTGTTTGCTATTTACAGTAATACATCGTAAAATACACAGTTGATGTTTTTACAGTAAAAAAAAGTGGCAGCTCAGTCACCAAAATTTGACCGTAAAAAAAGCAATTTTTACTTACAGTAAAAAAGAGCGTACATTTTACAGTAAAATTTGGGCAACCGAGCTGCCAGTGTTTTAGTTATTGTAAAATCTACAGTTGTTGTTTTTACTGTAGAAAACTAGATACTCAGTTGCCAGAATTTGACTGAAAAACATAAATTTTCTATTTGCAGTAAAAAAAAAAAGCATACATTTTACAGTAAAATTCTGGCAAATGAGCTGCCATTTTTACTCTAAACAAATTGTGGTACTGTTTGCTATTTACAGTAATACATCGTAAAATACACAGTTGATGTTTTTACAGTAAAAAAAAGTGGCAGCTCAGTCACCAAAATTTGACCGTAAAAAAAGCAATTTTTACTTACAGTAAAAAAGAGCGTACATTTTACAGTAAAATTTGGGCAACCAAGCTGCCAGTGTTTTAGTTATTGTAAAATCTACAGTTGTTTTTACTGTAGAAAACTAGACTGAAAAACATACATTTTCTATGTGCAATAAAAAAAAAGCGTACATTTTACAGTAAAATTCTGGCAGATGAGCTGCCATTTTTTTTTTACTGTAAACAAGTTGTGGTAATGTTTTGCTATTTACAGTAATACACCGTAAAATATACATTTAATGTTTTTACAGTAAAAAACTGGCACCTCTGTCACCAAAATTTGACCGTAAAAAAAGCAATTTTCTACTTACAGTAAAAAAAAAGGCGGACATTTTACAGTAAAATTCTTTCAACCGAGCTGCCAGTGTTAGTTATTGTAAAATCTACAGTTGTTGTTTTTACTGTAGAAAACTAGATACTCAGTCGCCAGAATTTGACTGAAAAACTGAAATTTTCTATTTGCAGTAAAAAAAAAAAGCGTACATTTTACAGTAACATTCTGGCAAATGAGCTGCCATTTTTACTGTAAACAAATTGTGGTACTGTTTTGCTATTTACAGTAATACACTGTAAAATACACAGTTGATGTTTTTACAGTAAAAAAACTGGCAGCTCAGTCACCAAAATTTGACCGTAAAAAAAGCTATTTTCTACTTACAGTAAAAAAAAAAGGTGTACATTTTACAGTAAAATTCTGGCAACCTAGCTGCCAGTTTTTTAGTTATTGTAAAATCTACAGTTGTTGTTTTTACTGTAGAAAACTAGATACTCAGTTGCCAGAATTTGACTGAAAAACATAAATTTTCTATTTGCAGTAAAAAAAAAAAAACGTACATTTTACAGTAAAATTCTGGCAAATGAGCTGCCATTTTTACTCTAAACAAATTGTGGTACTGTTTGCTATTTACAGTAATACACCGTAAAATACACAGTTGATGTTTTTACAGTAAAAAAAAACTGGCAGCTCCGTCACCAAAATTTGACCGTAAAAAAAGCAATTTTCTACTTACAGTAAAAAAAAGGTGTACATTTTACAGTAAATTTCTGGCAAGTGAGCTGCCAGTGTTTTAGTTATTGTAAAATCTACAGTTGTTGTTTTTACGGTAAAAAACTAGCAACTCAGTCGCCAAAATTTGACTGAAAAACATACATTTTCTATTTGCTGTTAAAAAAAAGTGTACATTTTACGGTAAAATTCTGGCAGATGAGCTGCCATTTTTTACTGTAAACAAATTGTGGTAATGTTTTACTATTTATAGTAATACACCGTAAAATATACATTTAATGTTTTTACGGTAAAAAAAACTGGCAGCTCAGTCACCAAAATTTGGTCATAAAGAAGCACTTTTCTAAAGGTACTGTTTTGCTATTTACAGTAATACACCATAAAATCTGCAGTTATTTTTATGGTAAAAAAATTACAGCTCAGTCACCAAGAAGCAATTTTCTACTGTTTTGCTATTTACAGTAATACACCATAAAATCTGCAGATGTTATTTTTACTATAAAAAACTGGCAGCTCAGTCACCAAAATTTGAACGTAAAAAAGCAATTTTCTACTTAGAGTTTTAAAAAAAAGCGGAAATTTTACAGTAAAATTCTTGCAGATGAGCTGCCATTTTTTACTGTAAAAAATTGTGGCAATGTTTTGCCATTTACAGTAATACACCGTAAAATATACAGTTGATGTTTTTACGGTAAAAAAAAACTGTCAGCTCAGTCACCAAAATGTTATCGTAAAAAAGCAATTTTGTACTTACAAAAAAAGGTTTTACAGTAAAATTCTGGCAACTGAGCTGCCAGTTTTTGACTTATTGTAAAATCGACAGGTTTTTTTGTTTGTTTGTTTTTACCGTAAAAAAACAGCAGTACTGTGTTTCCATTTACAGTAATATACTACCAAAAAACACTTTTACGGTAAAATTATTGCGACAAACTGTTAGTTTTTTTGCGGAAAATGTACAGATTTTTAAATACATTTTACGTAAAAAAATCTAATAATCAAATGCATATAACAGAAAGTAACCAGATATTAACAGTAAATTAATACTGGTTTTGGGAAACTAATACAACAGGAAATGATGCAATATGGTACTAAGTTAAGAGTTTTTGTGATTTCTGATGGTTTGTGAGGGCACCAAAGGTCTTGTATGGCCAAAGTAGGAGCCTTTGTAATATGTCAAATAATATATGGGGATATATTTACCGTCATCAGGCTGCATACATACATATTGTATGGAGATATAGGTTTTAATATACAGTATATGGAATATGTTGCTGTGTGTTGCCAGAGTAAGTACAAGGAGGCCAGTAAGAAGGAGATGGTCAAGAGTTTGTACTCGCTGCTGCCACACACCAAAGACATCCAGCATGCCAAGGAACAGAGTCTGCTCCTCAGCCAGGTACGAACGCCACGTCATGATCAGCGAGGCGTGCGGACGCTGACCTTCTTGTCTGCAGAAGCTGTACAAGGAGGAGGGCAGGAAGGAAGCGGCCTGCAGTTTGTACGCGCACATGCCCCAAACCATCCAGACCGTCTTCGCCAAGGAGCTGAGCAAGGCACAGAGCGACGTAAGCGATCGAAGCAAACGCACACGTCCTGTGTATCGTCCTGCTTGCCGAAGTGTGAACACACACAACAGATGTTGCCTGAGGACACAGACGCTGACCTGCTGCACTCGCACGCACAAAAGCTGCAGGTCGAAAACACACAACGTTCACCGCACGCCCGCAACATGCTAAATGCTAACTAGTAGGGTTCTCCCTATACCAGTATTTTGGTACCAAATTGTATTTTGAGACATTTTGATACTTTTCTAAATACAGGAGACCACAAAAATGGCATTATTGGCTTTATTTTAACATAAAATTGTACGACACAATAAACATACGTTTCTTATTGCAATCATAGAATACTTTTGTCATTAAATAAGATACTAAAAAACGTCTCTCTTAGTAGTAAGTAAGCAAACAAAGGCTCCTAATTTGGCTTTGACTTTATTGTGTAGTTTCTCATTCTATTATTTTGTCAAAAGCAGCAGAAAATTGAATTATTAATCTACTTTATTTACTGTTAAGACCGTATTTCCTTGAATTAGCGCCGGGGCGGTAATTAATTTAAAACCTCTTCTCACTCCGGCGCTTACCAAAGGCATGCGGTAAATTTAGGCCTGCGCTTATAAATGTGAGTGTGATGTAAGGATACCATCATGAAAAGCACATTTAATACAAAAAAACGTTATTATGGTCTTACCTTTACTTATAAATGAAGTCCATGCGCCGCTCCTTTTGAACAAAAGCATCGATAACTTGTTTATAGAAGTCTTCATTATCTTTCTTCAGTTTTAAAAGTCTCTCTGTCTCGATGGAGATCTTCCTTTAATTATTACCTCCTGCTTCGATTGAAAGTCCAGTTTAGAAAACTGTTGTTGTCACTTCTTCTGCAGCCGAGTAGTCGCAAGAATGATCCCTGGGATCACTATAGCGCCCTCTACCACCATGAGGCGGGAGTCATTTAATGACTCATATTTGACACACGCAGCTATATTAATAAAAACATTTTACTGTTCTTTTTAGCATATTCAATAGCTTGGACCTTAAATCCGACTGAATAGCTCTTTATCTTCTTTCTTTTATACGATTTTAAATTATTGAAATTAGCCTCCTCCATTTTGGAAAATGATGCCTTGAAAGGTGAAATGTCACTCGTGACGTGACGAGTTTGACCCGGCGGTAAAACGAGGCATATGCTAATTATTCTGCGAAACGAGTTTGACCCGGCGGTAAAACGAGACATGCGCTAATTATTTTGCGAAACGAGTTTGACCCGGCAGTAAAACGAGGCATGCGGATAATATATACCCGGCGGCAATTCAAGGAAATACGGTACCTGCTTATTTTCTGTTTTAACATGTTCGTAAGCTTCGTATACTTGCAGATTCACGCTGGAAGCCAGTGGCGCAGAGTTGACAGGGTTTTTAATGTGTTTTCACAGCTCTCCAACAGATACGTTTGTGTTGACTTTTCAGTCGCTCCAATCCTCCTCCTCCTCTTCCTGCACCCGGCCGCTCACTGTTAAAGACAACAGATGATTAAAGTAACACGTACCACCTGTGCAATCTAATCATCTGCCAGCTGTGTCGCGTCGTCAGCACATGCTACGTCCCCGTCTGATGGCGCTCTGTTTTCAGCACCAAAGACAGAGGCGGTGACCTTTGCTCCTGCAAGCGCGCTGATCACACTCCCTCTCCACAATGTTCAATCCACATTTCAGTTAAAATGTAATAAGCACTTATTGTTCTGTTGTTTGATACTTTAGTACATTAGTTTTGGGTGATACCACAAATTTGGGTGGCGATCCGATACCTAGTAGATACAGGGTCATACATTGATCATACTTAAAGTCCTCCTCCAGGGACGTATTTCCTAAGTGATAAAAAATATTTACTATTGACAAAATATGGCTCTTGTACTTTGTATCCTTACACTCGATTTCTGTGTAGATCCACCCTTTTTGTTTACATTCAGGAGCGCCAGCTTGAGTTAGCGGTTAGCTATTGTATCCTCCTACGGTATGCAGTGAAGTTTAGCTATTCCTTGTCCTGCAGGGATGATATTCATAAAAAACTTACTTTATTTGTCGCCATCATACTTGCCAACCCTACCAATTTTTCCTGGAGACTCCCAAATTTCAATGCCCCTCCCGAAAATCTCCCGGGGCAACCATTCTCCCGATTTTCACCCGGGCATCAATATTGACTGCCTTTAGCGTCCTCTACAACCTGTCGTCGCGTCCGCTTTTTATCCATACAAACAGTGTGCCGGCCCAGTCACATGTTGTATGCGGCTTCTGCACACACACCTGCAAGACATACTTGATCAATAGCCATACAGGTCACACTGAGGGTGGCCGTATAAACAACTTTAACACTGTTACAAATATGCGCCACACTGTGAACCCACACCAAACAACAATGACAAACACATTTCGGGAGAACATCTGCACCGTAACACAACATAAACACAACAGAACAAATACCTAGAATCCCTTGCAGCCCTAACTCTTCCGGGCTACAATATACCCCCCACTCCCCCCCGCCCCCCCAAGTCTCAAGGTTGGCAAGTATGGTCGCCATCACAAAATCTTCTTTCGTGTTTTTGTATTTATATTATGTTTATAAACTCAGGAAATTTGTCCCTGGACACATGAGGACCTTGACTATGACCAATGTATGATCCTGTAACTACTTGGCATCGGATCGATACCTACATTTGTGGTATCATCCAAAACTAATGTAAAGCATCCAAACAAGAGAAGAATAGATAGAATAGTGTAGATAGAACGTTAGAAAAGAAAGTAAGCAGATATTAACAGTAAATGAACAAGTGGATTAATAATTCATTTTCTACCTCTTGTCCTTAATAATGTTGACAAAATAATAGAATAAAAACGACACAATATGTTACTGCATACGTCAGCAGCTAAATTAGGAGCCTTTGTTTGTTTACTTACTACTAAAAGACAAGTTGTCTTGTATGTTCACTATTTCATTTAAGGACAAACTTGCAATAATAAACATATGTTTAATGTACCCTAAGATTTTTTGTTAAAATAAAGCCAATAATGCAATTTTTGGTGGTCCCCTTTATTTAGAAAAGTATCGAAAAGTACCGAAAAGTATCGAAATACATTTTGGTACCGGTACCAAAATATTGGTATCGGGACAACACTACTAGGAACTGAGAAATTCTGACTTCCCAGTAGAAATGGAACGCACCGTTACTCTCGTTCAAGGCGCACCAACTGATCTTTCTGCTTCTTTCCCGATGTTAACGTAAGCGGATTTTACTCTTTGAAACGTTCACTATTGTTGCAATATGGTTGTTAAAGTTAAGGGTTTTTGTGATTTCTGATGGTTTGTGAGGGCACCAAAGGTCCCGTATGGCAGAGCAGCGCATACAGGACAGTTGAGCTTGTTGTTGTTGTTTTAGCTTGTTGTTTATAATTGAATAATGAATCACCTCCTTGTTATTTTTGTTTGATATACAGTACCGTTTAGCACTTTATGTCGTGTTCAAAGTGTACAAGACTTCACTACAATATATGTTTTTGTCGAGACATTATTCATATTTACATTGTTTTTTATGGATAAATGTGCTTCACTATACAAACCTATCAATTCACGAGCCCTGTTCAAGAACCAATAATAATAATTAGAGATGTCCGATAATATCGGACTGACGATATTATCGGCCGATAAATGCTTTAAAATGTAATATCGGAAATTATCGATATCGGATTCAAATAGTAAAATTTATGACTTTTTAAAACGCCGCTGTGTACACGGACGTAGGGAGAAGTACAGAGCGCCAATAAACCTTAAAGGCACTGCCTTTGCGTGCCGGCCCAGTCACATAATATCTACGGCTTTTTACACACACAAGTGAATGCAAGGCCACTGAGGGTGGCCGTATAAACAACTTTAACACTGTTACAAATATGCGCCACACTGTGAACCCACACCAAACAAGAATGACATACACATTTCGGGAGAACACCCGCACCGTAACACAACATAAACACAACAGAACAAATACCCAGAACCCCTTGCAGCACTAACTCTTCCGGGACGCTACAATATACACCCCCCGCCCTCACAACCCCGCCCACCTCAACCTCCTCATGCTCTCTCAGGGAGAGCATGTCCCAAATTCCAAGCTGCTGTTTTGAGGCATGTTAAAAAAAAATAATGCACTTTGTGACTTCAATAATAAATATGGCAATTTTTTCCATAACTTGAGTTGATTTATTTTGGAAAACCTTGTTACATTGTTTAATGCATCCAGCGGGGCATCACAACAAAATCGGTATCGGTTGATATCGGAATCGGTAATTAAGAGTTGGACAATATCGGATATCGGCAAAAAAGCCATTATCGGACATCTCTAATAATAATCGATAATCCAGGTTTGACTGTAACTGCGTTTGCCAGTGTTGGCCTGCGGGGGGCAGCACATTAAACTGCTTTCATGTTTGAAGCGCTAACTGGAGCGTAGAACCAGACAACAAAAAATTGACGCCTTTTGAAAAAATTTGTTTTATCGGTCCCCCATAGAAGTTCTACAAGGAGAAGTTTAACCGCGAGAAAGGCAAGTCGGGCTACGCCAACATGGAGACGCTGCCCGAGGTGGAGCACGCCATGGAGGTCAACAGGAACCAGAGCGACGTAAATGCAACCGCAGCGAGGAAAACGTGAGCTGGCGTCATGCTCGCCCACGTCTCACCGTGTCTGCGCTGATCACAGGTCAGCTACAGGAAGGGGAGGGAGGAGCTTTGCCGCTACAACACGGCGCCCGACAGAGCGGACATTGTCAGCGCAACCAACGCGGCTAAACTGGCCAGCGACGTGAGTGTGTGTGTTGACGTGTGTGTGCATGGCAACCACTTTGTAGCCTGGTCGCCGTGACAACCGTGTGATGAATTATAGAAACATCCCTCTTAATGTATCATGCATGCCCCGCTTGAATTATTTGTACGTGCGGCGCCCACAGGTGGCCTACAGGAGTAATGGCAGGCAGCTGGTCTTGAGCGACGCGTCACTTCTCGCCCGGACGGACATCCATCACGCCAAGGAAGCGTCCAAGCTGGCCAGCCAGGTAACAAGATACCCACAATGCATCAGGTGTGTGGCCCAACATAGAAGAAAAAAAAATCCCTCCTTGCAGGTGAAGTACAAGCAAGCATCAGAGCCGCACGCTCGACCTCGTTACAACCCTCTGGAGTGCCTGTCCTTCAAACACACACAAGCGGCGGCGGCGCTCGCCAGTCAGGTGAGAAAAAGCACATACTTTGCTAAATTATTTTATATGGCCCGCCATATGTCATTTTATGTGGTTCGCTACATTATTTTATATGGCCTGCTACATCATTATGTAGTTCGGAGCGTAATTTATGTGGCCTGCCACATGTTTAAAAATGGCCCGTGGCGTTATTTTATGTGGTTTGCTACATTATTTTATTATGCCCTCCACTTCATTTATTGTGGCCCGCTACGTCATTTTTTGTGAACCACCAAGTCATTTTAAGTGGTTCACTACAATATTTCATGTGGCCCCACAACATTTTATGTGGCCCGCCATATAATTGTATGTGGTTCGCTACGTTATTTTGCGTGGCCCGCCACATCATTTATTGTGGTTCACTACATTATTTTACGTGACCCACCACGTCATTTATTGTGGTTCGCTACGTTATTTTGCGTGGCCCGCCACGTCATTTATTGTGGTTCGCTACATTATTTTATGTGGCCCACCACGTCATTTATTGTGGTTCGCTACATTATTTTACATGGCCTGCTACATCATTATGTAGTTCAGAGCGTAATTTTATGTGGCCTGCCACCTATTTAAAAATTGCCCGCGACGTTATTTTATGTGGTTTGCTATATTATTTTATATTGACCTCCAGTTCATTTATTGTGGCCCGCTACGTCATTTTTTGTGAACCACCAAGTCATTTTAAGTGGTTCACTACAATATTTTGTGTGGCCCCACAACATTTTACGTGGCCCGCCATATAATTGTATGTGGTTCGCTACGTTATTTTGCGTGGCCCGCCACGTCATTTATTGTGGTTCACTACATTATTTTACGTGGCCCGCCACGTCATTTATTGTGGTTCGCTACATTATTTTACGTGGCCCACCACGTCATTTATTGTGGTTCGTTACGTTATTTTATGTGGCCCGCCACGTCATTTATTGTGGTTCGCTACATTATTTTACGTGTCCCACCACGTCATTTATCGTGGTTCGCTACGTTATTTTACGTGGCCCGCCACGTCATTTATTGTGGTTCGCTACATTAGTTTACGTGGCCCACCACGTCATTTATTGTGGTTCGCTACATTATTTTACATGGCCTGCTACATCATTATGTAGTTCGGAGCGTCATTTTATGTGGCCTGCCACCTATTTAAAAATTGCCCGCGACGTTATTTTATGTGGTTTGCTATATTATTTTATATTGACCTCCACTTCATTTATTGTGGCCCGCTACGTCATTTTTTGTGAACCACCAAGTCATTTTAAGTGGTTCACTACAATATTTTGTGTGGCCCCACAACATTTTATGTGGCCCGCCATATAATTGTATGTGGTTCGCTACGTTATATTGTGTGGCCCGCCACGTCATTTATTGTGGTTCACTACATTATTTTACGTGACCCACCACGTCATTTATCGTGGTTCGCTACGTTATTTTGCGTGGCCCGCCACGTCATTTATTGTGGTTTGCTACATTATTTTACGTGGCCCACCACGTCATTTATTGTGGTTCGCTACATTATTTTACATGGCCTGCTACATCATTATGTAGTTCGGAGCGTCATTTTATGTGGCCTGCCACCTATTTAAAAATTGCCCGCGACGTTATTTTATGTGGTTTGCTATATTATTTTATATTGACCTCCACTTCATTTATTGTGGCCCGCTACGTCATTTTTTGTGAACCACCAAGTCATTTTAAGTGGTTCACTACAATATTTTGTGTGGCCCCACAACATTTTACGTGGCCCGCCATCTAATTGTATGTGGTTCGCTACGTTATATTGTGTGGCCCGCCACGTCATTTATTGTGGTTCACTACATTATTTTACGTGGCCCGCCACGTCATTTATTGTGGTTCGCTACGTTATTTTGCATGGCCTGCCACGTCATTTATTGTGGTTCGCTACATTATTTTACGTGGCCCACCACGTCATTTATTGTGGTTCGCTACATTATTTTACATGGCCTGCTACATCATTATGTAGTTCGGAGCGTAATTTTATGTGGCCTGCCACCTATTTAAAAATTGCCCGCGACGTTATTTTATGTGGTTTGCTATATTATTTTATATTGACCTCCACTTCATTTATTGTGGCCCGCTACGTAATTTTTTGTGAACCACCAAGTCATTTTAAGTGGTTCACTACAATATTTTGTGTGGCCCCACAACATTTTACGTGGCCCGCCATATAATTGTATGTGGTTCGCTACGTTATTTTGTGTGGCCCGCCACGTCATTTATTGTGGTTCACTACATTATTTTACGTGACCCACCACGTCATTTATTGTGGTTCGCTAAATTATTTTATATGGCCCGCCACACCATTTATTGTGGATCGCTACATTATGTTATATGGCCTGCTACATCATTATGTAGTTCGGAGCGTAATTTATGTGGCCTGCCACATGTTTAAAAATGGCCCGCGGCGTTATTTTATGTGGTTTGCTACATTATTTTATTATGCCCTCCACTTCATTTATTGTGGCCCGCTTCGTCATTTTATGTGAACCACCAAGTCATTTTAAGTGGTTCACTACAATATTTCATGTGGCCCCACAACATTTTACGTGGCCCGCCATATAATTGTATGTGGTTCGCTACGTTATTTTGCGTGGCCCGCCACGTCATTTATTGTGGTTCACTACATTATTTTACGTGACCCACCACGTCATTTATCGTGGTTCGCTACGTTATTTTGCGTGGCCCGCCACGTCATTTATTGTGGTTTGCTACATTATTTTACGTGGCCCACCACGTCATTTATTGTGGTTCGCTACATTATTTTACATGGCCTGCTACATCATTATGTAGTTCGGAGCGTCATTTTATGTGGCCTGCCACCTATTTAAAAATTGCCCGCGACGTTATTTTATGTGGTTTGCGATATTATTTTATATTGCCCTCCACTTCATTTATTGTGGCCCGCTACGTCATTTTTTGTGAACCACCAAGTCATTTTAAGTGGTTCACTACAATATTTTGTGTGGCCCCACAACATTTTATGTGGCCCGCCATATAATTGTATGTGGTTCGCTACGTTATATTGTGTGGCCCGCCACGTCATTTATTGTGGTTTGCTACATTATTTTACGTGGCCCACCACGTCATTTATTGTGGTTTGCTACATTATTTTACATGGCCTGCTACATCATTATGTAGTTCGGAGCGTAATTTTACGTGGCCTGCCACCTATTTAAAAATTGCCCGCGACGTTATTTTATGTGGTTTGCTATATTATTTTATATTGACCTCCACTTCATTTATTGTGGCCCGCTACGTAATTTTTTGTGAACCACCAAGTCATTTTAAGTGGTTCACAACATTTTACGTGGCCCGCCATATAATTGTATGTGGTTCGCTACGTTATTTTGCGTGGCCCGCCACGTCATTTATTGTGGTTCACTACATTATTTTATGTGGCCCGCCACGTCATTTATTGTGGTTCGCTACATTATTTTACGTGGCCCGCCACGTCATTTATTGTGGTTCGTTACGTTATTTTGTGTGGCCCGCCACGTCATTTATTGTGGTTCGCTACATTATTTTATGTGGCCCACCACGTCATTTATCGTGGTTCGCTACGTTATTTTACGTGGCCCGCCACGTCATTTATTGTGGTTCGCTACATTAGTTTACGTGGCCCACCACGTCATTTATTGTGGTTCGCTACATTATTTTATATAGCCTGCTACACCATTATGTAGTTCGGAGCGTAATTTTATGTGGCCTGCCACCTATTTAAAAATTGCCCGCGACGTTATTATATGTGGTTTGCTACATTATTTTATTATGCCCTGCACTTCATTTATTGTGGCCCGCTACGTCATTTTATGTGAACCACCGAGTCATTTTATTTGGTTCACTACAATATATTATGTGGCCTGCCATATAAGTGTAAGTAGTTCGCTACGTTATTTTACGTGGCCCGCCACGCCATTTATTGTGGTGCGCTACATTATTTCACACGGCCTGCTACATCATTTTATGTAGTTCACAGCGTAATTTTAGTTGGCCCGCCACATATTTTAAAATGACCCGCAACTTTATTTTATGTGGTTCGCTCCATTATTTTATTTTGCCCTCCGCTTCATTTATTGTGGCCCGCTACGTCATTTTATGTGGTCCGCCAAGTCATTTTATGTGGTTCGCTACATTATTTTACATGGCCAGCCACATCATTTACTGTGGCCCACCACATCAATGGCCTGCTACATCATTTATCGTGGCCCGTCACGACATTTTATGTTCACCGCGTAATTTTATGTGGCACGCCACATATTTTAAAGCCACATCATTTATTGTGGCGCGCCACATCAATTTATGTGGTTCGCGACATTATTTATTGTGTCAGCGACATGATTTTATGTCGCCCGCCACATGTTTTTGTATGGTCTACCACTTTATCTCAAGTGCCGCCACATTATTTCATGTGGCCTGCCAAATTATTTCAAGTGGTTTGCTACATTATTTTATGTAGCCCGCCACATAGTTTTATGTGGTTGACCACGTTATTTTACGCGGCCCGCTATGTAATTTCATGTGGTTTGCAACTTTATTTATTGTGGCCCGCCACATCATTTTATGTGGGTTGCTACATCATTTAATGTGACCCGCCACGTCATTTATTGTGGCGCGCAACATCAATTTATGTGGTTCGCTACATTAATTAATGTGTCCGCGACATGATTTTGCATGGTCTGCCACTTTATTTCATGTGGCCCGCCATTTATTTTATGTGGTTGACCACATTATTTATTTTGGCCCACCACATTATTTATTGTGGTTCGCTACATTATTTTACGTGGCCCACCACGTCATTTATTGTGGTTCGCTACATTATTTTACATGGCCTGCTACATCATTATGTAGTTCGGAGCGTAATTTTACGTGGCCTGCCACCTATTTAAAAATTGCCCGCGGCGTTATTTTATGTGGTTTGCTATATTATTTTATATTGACCTCCACTTCATTTATTGTGGCCCGCTACGTAATTTTTTGTGAACCACCAAGTCATTTTAAGTGGTTCACTACAATATTTTGTGTGGCCCCACAACATTTTACGTGGCCCGCTATATAATTGTATGTGGTTCGCTACGTTATTTTGCGTGGCCCGCCACGTCATTTATTGTGGTTCACTACATTATTTTACGTGGCCCGCCACGTCATTTATTGTGGTTCGCTACATTATTTTACGTGGCCCGCCACGTCATTTATTGTGGTTCGTTACGTTATTTTGTGTGGCCCGCCACGTCATTTATTGTGGTTCGCTACATTATTTTATGTGGCCCACCACGTCATTTATCGTGGTTCGCTACGTTATTTTACGTGGCCCGCCACGTCATTTATTGTGGTTCGCTACATTAGTTTACGTGGCCCACCACGTCATTTATTGTGGTTCGCTACATTATTTTATATAGCCTGCTACACCATTATGTAGTTCGGAGCGTAATTTTATGTGGCCTGCCACCTATTTAAAAATTGCCCGCGACGTTATTATATGTGGTTTGCTACATTATTTTATATTGCCTGCACTTCATTTATTGTGGCCCGCTACGTCATTTTATGTGAACCACCGAGTCATTTTATTTGGTTCACTACAATATTTTATGTGGCCTGCCATATAAGTGTAAGTAGTTCGCTACGTTATTTTACGTGGCCCGCCACGCCATTTATTGTGGTGCGCTACATTATTTCACACGGCCTGCTACATCATTTTATGTAGTTCACAGCGTAATTTTAGTTGGCCCGCCACATATTTTAAAATGACCCGCAACTTTATTTTATGTGGTTCGCTCCATTATTTTATTTTGCCCTCCGCTTCATTTATTGTGGCCCGCTACGTCATTTTATGTGGTCCGCCAAGTCATTTTATGTGGTTCGCTACATTATTTTACATGGCCAGCCACATCATTTACTGTGGCCCACCACATCAATGGCCTGCTACATCATTTATCGTGGCCCGTCACGACATTTTATGTTCACCGCGTAATTTTATGTGGCACGCCACATATTTTAAAGCCACATCATTTATTGTGGCGCGCCACATCAATTTATGTGGTTCGCGACATTATTTATTGTGTCAGCGACATGATTTTATGTCGCCCGCCACATGTTTTTGTATGGTCTACCACTTTATCTCAAGTGCCGCCACATTATTTCATGTGGCCTGCCAAATTATTTCAAGTGGTTTGCTACATTATTTTATGTAGCCCGCCACATAGTTTTATGTGGTTGACCACGTTATTTTACGCGGCCCGCTATGTAATTTCATGTGGTTTGCAACTTTATTTATTGTGGCCCGCCACATCATTTTATGTGGGTTGCTACATCATTTAATGTGACCCGCCACGTCATTTATTGTGGCGCGCAACATCAATTTATGTGGTTCGCTACATTAATTAATGTGTCCGCGACATGATTTTGCATGGTCTGCCACTTTATTTCATGTGGCCCGCCATTTATTTTATGTGGTTGACCACATTATTTATTTTGGCCCACCACATTATTTATTGTGGTTCGCTACATTATTTTACGTGGCCCACCACGTCATTTATTGTGGTTCGCTACATTATTTTACATGGCCTGCTACATCATTATGTAGTTCGGAGCGTAATTTTACGTGGCCTGCCACCTATTTAAAAATTGCCCGCGGCGTTATTTTATGTGGTTTGCTATATTATTTTATATTGACCTCCACTTCATTTATTGTGGCCCGCTACGTAATTTTTTGTGAACCACCAAGTCATTTTAAGTGGTTCACTACAATATTTTGTGTGGCCCCACAACATTTTACGTGGCCCGCTATATAATTGTATGTGGTTCGCTACGTTATTTTGCGTGGCCCGCCACGTCATTTATTGTGGTTCACTACATTATTTTACGTGGCCCGCCACGTCATTTATTGTGGTTCGCTACATTATTTTACGTGGCCCGCCACGTCATTTATTGTGGTTCGTTACGTTATTTTGTGTGGCCCGCCACGTCATTTATTGTGGTTCGCTACATTATTTTATGTGGCCCACCACGTCATTTATCGTGGTTCGCTACGTTATTTTACGTGGCCCGCCACGTCATTTATTGTGGTTCGCTACATTAGTTTACGTGGCCCACCACGTCATTTATTGTGGTTCGCTACATTATTTTATATAGCCTGCTACACCATTATGTAGTTCGGAGCGTAATTTTATGTGGCCTGCCACCTATTTAAAAATTGCCCGCGACGTTATTATATGTGGTTTGCTACATTATTTTATATTGCCTGCACTTCATTTATTGTGGCCCGCTACGTCATTTTATGTGAACCACCGAGTCATTTTATTTGGTTCACTACAATATTTTATGTGGCCTGCCATATAAGTGTAAGTAGTTCGCTACGTTATTTTACGTGGCCCGCCACGCCATTTATTGTGGTGCGCTACATTATTTCACACGGCCTGCTACATCATTTTATGTAGTTCACAGCGTAATTTTAGTTGGCCCGCCACATATTTTAAAATGACCCGCAACTTTATTTTATGTGGTTCGCTCCATTATTTTATTTTGCCCTCCGCTTCATTTATTGTGGCCCGCTACGTCATTTTATGTGGTCCGCCAAGTCATTTTATGTGGTTCGCTACATTATTTTACATGGCCAGCCACATCATTTACTGTGGCCCACCACATCAATGGCCTGCTACATCATTTATCGTGGCCCGTCACGACATTTTATGTTCACCGCGTAATTTTATGTGGCACGCCACATATTTTAAAGCCACATCATTTATTGTGGCGCGCCACATCAATTTATGTGGTTCGCTACATTATTTATTGTGTCAGCGACATGATTTTACGTGGTCCGCCACATGTTTTTGTATGGTCTACCACTTTATCTCAAGTGGCCTGCCAAATTATTTCATGTGGTTTGCTACATTATTTTATGTAGCCCGCCACATCATTGTATGTGGTTGACCACGTTATTTTATGCGGCCCGCTATGTAATTTCATGTGGTTTGCAACTTTATTTATTGTGGCCCGCCACATCATTTTATGTGGGTTGCTACATTATTTAATGTGACCCGCCACGTCATTTATTGTGGCGCGCAACATCAATTTATGTGGTTCGCTACATTAATTAATGTGTCCGCGACATGATTTTGCATGGTC